>NW_014578735.1:26309-36974 GCF_000485595.1 Priapulus caudatus
ACGAGATGTCTGTTTATACACGAGTAATGGGGCGCATTGCATGCCGGGATGAGCTGCTGCATGCCTCTGAGCCTCCGTTTCGAGGCCCGCCAAGCAGCGTGAGAAACTAGCGGTCGCCCAGTCGCCAGTGGCGATTAGAAAATCTACCGGGCGACTGCTTGCTTGTGTCAACTGGTCCGGCGGGGCGACTAGATAATCGCCGCACAGCAGCGAAAAAATACAGACTTGTAAACGGGAGCACATAACACGACCCGTTCCTCAACGTAGACGGGGTATCCAAACCTTCTAGAGCTGCATGAACTCCCTCAACGCATAATTCGCCACACGAACAAAAACTCGCGACGGTCTAAGAAATCGATTGCGGCCGGCAGGTAGTGCAGCCGAGTGTTTTTATGACCGCATATTACCCATAACAATAAGTTTTTATATCGCAGGTGTTATCGTGGGGGGTGAGGGCACGACCAGTGACACCTGACACGCACGTAATCAAAGCTGTTAACTGAATTCGTCACTTTTCATGTGGACTATTCAAGTATTGGAAAGTGGAATGCGAAAGTGGACTATTTTTATTCAGTTAGATATCTAGAAGCAATGTAAACTGTATATACTTAAAGATTCTAGACACTTGTAACTTTGCGGACGTGCGGCAGCATTGATCTATGCATGGGGGTACCGTGGACTGGGGAGGAGAAAAACGAAAGTAAAACCTTGCCCAGAAGCTCCCGGCATTCCTAGAGATTCCAGTACAAGTTTTTTTAACATACTCAAAGTAACTAAAAACTATGTGTACTGTGTATACAGTGTATATAGTGCATGTCTGCCTGTGTGAATTAAATTGAATAAGAATGTGATTGGTTTCTTAGTCGAGTGAAATGAGATTTAAAAAAAGTGATCGAATGCAATTTGTTGACGATTTCTTAACACTGATAGTCTGATACTGGTGCTGAATGTTGAATGCTGAGTAGCTCTGGCCAAGCCTAAAATAGCTCCCGTAAAAAAATTACGAGAGCTCTTTTTTTCATACACTATCAAAAAAATGATTAGATATCACCGGACATCCCCGACCAACAGCAATCGCGTAATAAAATATGATAATTTATAGGAATAATGGGTGGTCTTCAGAGACCGCTGATCTTTGAAATCGACTTGCGGACTTGTTCCGATTTACTACGCATCAGTGTTACAAAACGACTAAAAAATATAATTTTTAAGAATACCTTAGAATGCACATCACCAAATTGCACCATCCCCCTATATAAAAACGTCCCCACATCCGAGTCATTCACTTTGCTACGACAGAAATCCTGGACCAGTGCCTACTGACCAGGACCAGTGCTTCCTCAGAGGCACTGGTCCTGCTGGACCAGTACCTCCAATTATCAGTTTTTCACCCTGCCGCCAAGCCAAGCATAATGCGCACGGGCATGACATCACACACACACGACTACAGTGATCGATCGAAAGTAGCGCGGTTAGGGATTTTCGGATGATGCGTCCTCTTTACATTTTCACGGAGAGAACATTTCCTGCAAGATTTCACGAGATATCTCTGGCGCGAGTAGGTAAGAACAAAGGAAAGAGTTATAATTTGAACAAGTGAACATTTAGCTACAGATAGATACCAAGATGGAGGCTGTTTGGTGTGTTTTCGTTCTGTAGTCGTGTGAAATGAAGCGAGCGTCGAGCGATCACGCTTTCCTACCAGCTCTCTTATTCATGCTTTTTGTGCACAGGGCGGACGTGCGGTGTACTTGTGTGTTGCAAATGAGAATTTGACCGGCATTTACGGGTAATTATCGGCAATAATAGGCGAATTAGAGTAGAGAAACATTAAGACTTTGGTAGTAAATACATTTCGTGTTTATTTACCTTCTTTTTTTTAATTGAGATGTTCCAAGTGCCTGTGACTTAACAAACAACGCCACTTGTCAAGCTCCGGCGAACCTAATTTCCTTCAGAAGTGGCAGGGCTTTAATTGTAGGGTAAAGTGGTGGTACTGGTAGATAAACCTGTTAACTTAGTATTCTTGTGCAATAACTTCATGTTGATGCACAAATTAAAAAGGGATTTTCGGCATCACCTAAAGTCCCATCCGGTAGCATGATGGCAAAAAACTTGTACTAATTTGTACATGTGTACATAACTGTACATGCATGTGAAGTTATTTTGTAAAAATACAAAGTTAATGTATTTTTACCCCACTATTTTACTTTACCATTTAATACCCGAGATATCTGTACAACATGCGGCCTCAGTGGAATGTAGAGGTGGCATAGTTTATTAGGTAGCTTTTGTNGCCTCCGTGGTTTTGTCACCACATCGCCAAAGCATAATCTTGACTTTTGTTTGGGAAACACCTTTACGATAATTAGACACAATTTCTGGCTTCTGAGACATTATTAGAGTCAGTGCATCAAAATTATGAAAATTTTAACAAAATCATGCTATGAAAAAGTAGCTCTGGTCAAGCTTAAAATAGCTCTCGTAAACAAAATTACGAGAGCTCTTTTTTTCATACAAAATCAAAAAAGAGCTCTCGTAATAAAAAAAGTATTTTTTAGGCTGGTTCCTGACATTAATTGCTTGCTATGGGCTATGTATGAGTCACGAGTGTATGTTCACATCGAACAATATATTAAATAAAAGTATAATGCAGCAATTTAACCATAAAAAGTGAACAGAATTACTTATATTTTGTGAAAAAGTGGAAATATTTTTTTTAATTTTTAGTATTTACGGTGACGTAATCACTTTAAGACAGTGGTGGGCAAACTTTTCAAAGCGAGGGCCGCATCAGTGGGCCATGAAAAGTCAAAGGGCCGCACCTTCTAAAATCGGGCGGTGCGCTCTAAGATAATACGTGCGTTTCGCCTCAAGGGCGCCATCTCTGGACCATAATTAGCTGAAATGGCATTGCAGAGCGAACCAGAGACAATAGAACACTAATCTGTATGACACTGAAAAAGTCAGCCTCGGTTCAAGCACAAACATGTTGACGTTCACAAAAATTTATTGATTTAAAAAAAAAAAAATTTTTATTTGCTGCAGGCTTCCGCGGGCCGCACAGAACCCCGTAGAGGGCCGCATGCGCCCTGCGGGCCGCAGTTTGCCCACCCCTGCTTTAAGACATATTCACCTCGGATAAGAGGCATTTAAATTTAATTGCCTACCACAGACATTTTATAGCCAAGTAACCGTGAATAAGTTGGTCCCTAGCATTCGTAATAGAATGTTCTATAGCCCTGCGGCAACTGTACGCGGGCTATAGTACTAGGGCTAATCCTAACCATAACCCTAAACTTAAACCTAATCCTAACCAGTAACCATAAACCTAAACCTAATCTTAAGTCTTATCCTAACTCGAACCCTAACCCAATCCTATTATGTATATGCAGGAGGGGCTACCCATAGATTTTATTTTAACAGGACGTTCGGTCCTGTAAAGTTGTACTTAAACAAAAATTTAAAGAAAATAAAAAGTTGTACCAAAGTTTAAATAGGACCGAAAGACTTTGCCAGACCAAAAATAATTTGAGCATGTGAAACCTGTACGTTATATGTATGACTCATTTAATCAGTGCTCAGTCACGTTAGTTGAGGTGACTCGGGTGAGGTGGAGAGAGGCAGCCAACCTCTACCCCTCATTACCTTCCATTCACGCGTGATTGCTACTCGTTTGTCGTTGCCATGGTTACCGTGTCGTCTGCTAAGCTTGACTCCCTGAGATGAATCTCGCCGCATCTTTGCTTGCAGCAGTAAGAAGCCATTGAGGCCGACGGTGAGGCTGGGCAGAGAGGAAGCCCCGGGTTCCGAGGACGAGGACTCAGCTTCTGAGGAACTGTCCGAGGATGAACACGAATACTACGATCACGTGGTTCGTCAGTTTGTTTGTTCATTCATTCGTTCGTTCATCTTCGTCTTCTTTCCTTCTGTGTTTGCTTCTTCTACTCTTATGTTATCTTCTCTCTCTCTTCTCCTATTCAATCTACTTCTCGTTCTCCTTCTCTTTCTTCTCCTCTTTTTCGTTCTCATTCTGATTCATCTTTCTTCTTTTCTTTTTTTTTGATTTCTTCTGTTTCTTCTTGCCCTTCTTAGTCTGTACAGTAACGTCATACTACTAAAACGACAAGGAAAGAGTTATGATTGCAATATATAATATATTATAATAATAATATCATATCATGTATAATAATATAGATGTATAAATGATTTATATATGAAAACACTCTACATATATAAATATATATTATAATATAAATATATGTATGATTAATATATGAATACAATCTACAGAAACTATAACCATCTATATAATTAAAATTGATAAACCACATGTATCAATTAATTGTTTTTGTCGTTTTCTTCCAATTCTCCAAAATGGACGTAAGCAGTTTTGCAAATAAAACTTCACATATAATACAAAAAACATTCGATAGAAACTGTGCGTGTGCGTAACATGTGAACGTCTGTGCGCGGCGTCGTCGGCAGGAGGTGGACGAGGAGGATGAGAGGGCGCTGCAGCTGTTCATGTCGCGCGAGACGCCGGCGCGCCGTGACCTGGCGGACATCATCCGCGACAAGCTCACCGAGAAGCAGACTGAGATCGCGACGCAGCTCGACGGTACGTGTGCCTCCGCCGCCGCCGCCTCGCGGGGCGCCTCCGTCACCGCCGCGCGGGGTTCCTCCCTCGCTGCCGCATGAGGTTCCTCCCCCTGCGCCACGCGGGGTTCCTCCCTCGCCGCCACACAGGGTTCCTCCCTCGCCAGCCGCCTCGCGGGGTTTCTCCCTCGCTGCCACACAGGGTTCCTCTCTTGCTGGACGCCACGCGGGGTTTCTCCCTCGCCGCCACGCGGGGTACCTCCCTCCCTCGCCATGCGGGGTACCTCCCTCCCTCGCCGTGCGGGGTGCCTCCCTCCCTTACCGCGCGGGGGGCCTCCCTCCCTCGCTGCTTGGGGTTCCTCCCTCCCTCGCCGCCGCGCGGGGTTCCTCCCTCCCTCACCGCGCGGGGTGCCTCCCTCCTTTGCTGCTTGGGGTTCCTCCCTCCCTCGCCGCCGCGCAGGGTTCCTCCTTCCCTCGCCGCGCGGGGTGTCTCCCTCCCTCACTGCTTGGGGTTCCTCCCCTGCCGCGGTTTGTTTTGCGGGGGCCTTCCTGTTGTGTGAGTCTTCTCTCTGTTGCTGACTGTATATCAATCAGCGGTGGCAAAATCAAGTGACATCAACTACCAATAACATTTGATGAGCTTTTGTAGATGCACTTGGACACTTGCGCTTAACTCTGCAAAATCCTCCAAAAAGGCGTCGTTGTCAGCAGTCGTTTTGTGCATCATTTGTGCATTTACGCGTTGGTCATGTTTCCCGTCAACGTCGTTTGTGCACACTGCGTTCGACGGTCGACGAGAAAGTGCTGGGTTAATCTAATCGATTCTTTATCTCGTCCACAGATGGCGCCAGCATAGAGATGTCTCAGCTGGACGACCGAGTCGTACAGATGTACCGCGGCGTGCGAGACATCCTGTCTCGATATCGCGGCGGGAAGCTGCCAAAGGCATTCAAGATCATACCCTCGCTGACGAATTGGGAGCAGGTGAGGTTTTTTAGTACATGTACACACCCACTAATATCTGTACGTGAATTACTTTAGCGATCGCCTATGCACTAGTCTACCACTAGGAGGTAATGTTACAGGATGATGGCATCAGGCTGTGGTGGTGCCGTGGTTTCTCACTATGAAATGGAATAAATGGATAAAATATGGACTAAGCACGGAGAAAACGCACGGAGAGCCACGGATTATAACAGACCAAATTGGCGGCTAATTACACTTATACTCCCATGTACTAAACACAGAATTAACAATTAACATAGTTAATAATGAAATTACTGATTTAACGGTGTTAACTATTAGCTAATCTCGAGTGTTGCGTGTTTATTATTTAGGTGATTGTTAACGGGCAGTCCGTTTGCAGTCTGTGGTTTTGCACCATTTAAGTGTTTAGTCCGTGTTTAGCTCATCTGACGTAGTCGGATGCAGCTTGTAGAATCGCATGATCGTGCGTGCGTGCGTGCGTGCGTCAACAGTTGGGCACAAATCTTAACTGCTCGACGTACGGTCACGATATTCGGGACGTCGGGGGGGGATTGTGAAAAAAACTTGCGATGACCAATTTGGGGGGTCAAGGGTCAAAGGTCAAGATGTGTAAACGGAGAGGGAATATTTCCCCCTTAACTTAAGGTATAGGAGGAAATACGAAATTGCAGCTCAAATCTTAACGGCTCAACGTATGCTCTTAATATTCGGTGTATAGTGTGATGGGCAGGAAACCCATCACCAGTGCGAAATTGGAGGTCACAGGTCAAAGGGCAGGGGGGGAAAGGTCAGATACAGACATTTTCTGAGGACATGGCCTAATGGACAGAGTGCAGAAAGAAAACTTTTTTGTTTCAGCGCTGACCTACCATTTTTATCACTTTATTGAAAGGACCATGAAATGTGCTTTCCACTGACGTGCGAAGAGTAAGTGTCTGATAACCTTTTGACTCTGAAAGGGAGGGTTCAACATGGATTTGTTGACTGTTAACAAAGGACTGAACTGCTTTCGCTAATATTAGAGCCCATACCTGTGTGGATGTGAGGCTACATTTGCAGTTCAATTGCAAAGACAAAAGTTTGTTGAACAAGGTTTACACTCCTTAAATCATATTATTTTCTAAAGCAGTCTGTATATTAATAGCACCCTGAATGCTCGCGTGGCTACCTTCATCCGAAATGTAAGCAAAAACCCGGGGGCAATCCATTACTCATGCATGGGGGTGAACTGGCACTTTTCTAATAAACATGTTACATGCACACCTGCAATGCAGATGTGTTTAATTTATTACTCACAGCTGAGCGAAATTGTCGCCTGCCTGAATATACTTGGATTTTAGCCTGTAAATTTCAGCAACTCAATGGAATTAGGTTATCTCTACTTTCTTGACTTATCACTAATGCACGAAGGGCGATGCCATCTTTGATTATTGATTACTCTTGCACGAGCCATCTCGCGGCAACTATAGGCCTAGTGATACGTACATTATGACAGGAATATATAAGACAGTCGACCAGGTATGAAGTAGGATGCATTGTTAGGGTTTAGTTTTAGTGTTAATACCTATGCTACACAGTTTTGATGATGACGTAGTAGCCGGTTTAGCGATAGAACAGGCTTTCAACCTTTTGCAGAAACGAAGGCCAGTACAGTAGAGCAGCAGACCTCAGATGAGCACTGTCGCTAATGCGGCACTTGTTTATCCATTTATCGCTGCCAGCAGTGTGTTGCGGTGTCGTTGATCATGCGTTTATTCCTGTATTCTGTAGATTCTCTACATCACGGAGCCGGATAATTGGTCAGCCGCCGCCATGTACCAGGCCTGCCGCATATTCGTCTCCAATCTCAACGCGAAGATGGCGCAGAGGTAGGAATCTACTCATAAATCTCACTCGTCATTTATATGTGTATATTTACATAATGTATTTACACATAATGATTTTTTTGCAAATGTATTTACACGTGTATGTATAATATAAGTATGTTGTACGTATATTGTACGTATATTGTACGTAATATAATGTATACGTATAATTTAATGTATGTATCATGTCATGTATAATATAAAGAGGTATTATCTATATTTAACAACTGGTTTCCCGAAGAATTTCGCCAGTCGATTCCGACGTCGTTCCTAGTGATGTTTGATATTGGCCCGGGCTGGGCAAGGCCGCACGGTGCATGGGGCGGGCAGGGCGAGCTGGCAAGGGCGGCAGCGCGGGGCAGGGCGCGGCTGGCAGGCGGCGCAGGCTGGGCAGGGCAGGCGGGCGTGGAGTGGCAGGGCGGGGCAGGGCGACCGGCGTGGCAAAGGCGGCGGTGAGGCGGGCACGGCAGTGTGCAAGGGCGCGGTGCAGGGGCGGGGTCAGTGGCAGGCGCAAGCTGCGCGGTAGCAGTGGCGGGGCAAGGGCGAGGCTGGGCAAGGCGGGGCGGGCAAGGCTGGGCAAGGCGGCGCGGTGCAAGGGTGGGGCCGGGCGAGGCTGGGCACGGCTGAGCCAGGCTGGCAAGGCGGCGCGGGGCAGGCGGTGGGGAGGCGAGGCTGGGCAAGGCTGGGCAAGGCGCGGCGGTGGCAGGGACGGGGCTAGGGCGATGCTGGGCAGGCGGGCGCGGTGTCAGGGCGGGGCAAGGGCGATGGGGGGGGCTGGGCTAAGCGGCGCGTGCAGGGCGGGCAGGGCGAGGCTGGCAAGGCGGCGCGGTGCAGGCGGGCAGGGCAAGGCGTGCGGCGGTGCAGGGCGGCGGCAGGGCGAGGCTGTGCACAGCGGCGCGGTGCAGGGCGGGGCCACGGGCGAGGCTGGGCAAGGCAGCGCGGTGGCAGGGCGGGCAGGGCGAGGCTGGCAAGGCGGGGCAGGGCAAGGCGGCGGCGGTGGGCAGGTGGGGGCAGGGCGAGGCCTTTGGGCAAAGGCTGAGCAAGGCTGGCAATGGCGGCGCGGTGCACGGCGGCAGGGCAAGGCTGGGCAAGCGGCGCGGTGCAGGTGGGGCAGGTCGGGCTGGGAAGGCGGGCAAGCGCGGCGCGGTGCAGCGACGGGGCAGGGCGAGGCTGGGCAGCGCGCGCGGTGCAGGTGTGGTCAGGGCGAGCTCGGGGCAAGGCGGGCGCGGTGCAGGGTGGGGCAAGGCTGGGCAAGGCGGGCGCGGTGGGCAGGGCGGGGCCGGGCGAGGCTGGCGAGGCGCGGGCGAGGCGGGCGCGCCGGCTGGGAGGAGCAGTGCCTTGGATGGGTGAAGTCGGGCGGGGCAGGCAAGGCGAAGCGGGGCGGAAGTGGGCGGGCAGGGACGCTGGCGGGGCCGAAGCGGGAGGGGCAGGGCGGGGCGAGGTGGGGCGTGACGGTCCTGCTAGCTGGGCAGGACAAGGTAGTCTCTCTCCTACTGAAGGCACGAGCTTCGTTGCTCGTAGGTTCTTGCAACTGGTGCTGCTGCCAGAGGAAGATGCGGAGAATAAGCAGAGTACAAGGCGGCTCAACTCCACCTGTAACATGGTAGGAGATCGTGCGGCACAGGGCCCGCGTTCTGTGTGTGTGTGCGCAGCGTTGTGTGTGTGTGTGTGCGTGCGTGCGGCGTGCGTGCGTGGCGTGTGTGTGTGTGTTCATACGTACGTGTGCATGTGTGCGTGCTGCGTGCACGTGCCGTGTGTGTGTGTGGTGCATCCAGTACGTGTTGCATGTTGGCGTGTGCATGCGTGCGTGTGTGTGTTGTGTGTGTGTGTGTAAATACATACCTTTATTCGTAATTGCTGTGAAAAATGTTCCGAGGAAATGCGCTCGAAAGTGCTTTTTGGTAATTAAAATTGGATAGCGTACGTAATTCAACATGCAGCCGCATCTGAATGCACTCAGCGCTGGGCCATTAAAGAAAATTGCTTAATAATTCAATCAAAACCCTTTAAATTATATTAATAATATATTCGTTTCGTCAGTGAGTCGCGTCGTAACGTCAGCCGCTGTCCTTTGCAGGCTTTGAAGAAGTCCCTCTTTAAACCAGAGCAGCTTTCTACAAAGGGTGTCCCTCTTGCCACTATGCGAGGTAAGTGTCGTCGACAGCCGGAGAAATCTTTCCGTCCGACATTTGCCAGGTCGTCTTTCTCGACATCGCAAACGTTAGAAGCGAACTCGATGATACTAACACGAGTCAGGAAGTAATAGTTGGTCGCGGACACAGGGGTCTACCGTGCCGGCAGTGAACAAAGTAGAGCCGCGCTTCGTTTACCACAGTGCCGACCCGCTGACCCCAGGCAGTCAACGTATGATTCTTGACATTCACGAGCCTGCTGACAGCCGCTGACGGACCGAGCAGGTCCACAGATGATTCTGACATTCACCTGCTGACCGCGCTGACCTCCAGCAGGTCACGATGATTCTGCATTCACGGCTGGCTGACCGGGAGACCGTGACCCCAGGCAGGTTCAAGGATGACTGACATTGACTCTGCTGACACTGTTGACCCCAGCAGGTTAACGGATGATTCTGAATTTCACGACTGCTGACCCCGCTGACCCCAGCAGGTCAACGATGACTGACATTCACCTGCTGACCTGTTGACCCCAGCAGGTCAACGATGACTGACATTCACCTGCTGACCTGTTGACCCCAGCAGGTCAACGATGACTCCGACATTCACAAGCCTGCTGACACGCAACCGACTGACCGCAGCAGGTCCAAACGATGACTGACATTCACGGGAACTGGCTGACGTCTGTTTGACGACCCCCAGGCAGGTCAAGCGATGACTCCCGACTATCACCGACAGCGCTGACTGTTGTGACCTCAGCAGGTCAACGATGAGATACCGACATTTATCCCGACATTCAGCACAGAACGATGCCTGAAGTCAATTTCGCGCTTCTGCTGGTCATTACGATACTTTCGTACCTCCTCCAGCTTTTGTGTCTGCTTTCCGTGTCCAACGCGCCGCCACTGGGCCACGACGCGGACAGCGTTGCTGCGTCTTTATGTGTTGCTGCTGCTGGTTGCGGGCTGCTCTACTGGGCTGCTGCTGGCTGGTTGCTGCTGGTGCTGCTGCTGCTGGCTGCTTGTTGCTGCTGCACTGCTGCTGCTGCTGTTGGCTGATAATACTGCTGTTTCTGCTACTCT
>NW_014578735.1:37631-41113 GCF_000485595.1 Priapulus caudatus
TCTCTCTCTCTCTCTCTCTCTCTCTCTCTCTCTCTCTCTCTCGCACTCTCTCTCTCTCTCGCTCTGGTCCCCCGTGCGTGCGGTGTGTAGGTTCAGGACGGACCGGCGACAGCTGCCCGTGCTGTGGCACCAGAGCCTGCTGACGTTCATGCAGCGCTACAAGTAACACTCTTTCTCTCTCTCTCTCCTGCATGTGCGCGTGCGGTGTGTAGGTTCAGGACGGACCGGCGACAGCTGCCCGTGCTGTGGCACCAGAGCCTGCTGACGTTCATGCAGCGCTACAAGGAAGACCTGTCTACGGAGCAGAAGGAGCAGCTGAGGGAGCTGCTACGCGCGCAGACGCGCGAGCCGCTGACGTCAGAGATACGCCGCGAGCTCGCACACGCGCGCTGCCGCGACACCGAGACAGCAGACATGCAGATGGAGTGAAGGACAGCGAGGTGTGGATAGCGTGAGGGGCACAGATATGTAGAGTGAGAGACAGCAGACAGTGTGGATAGCGTGAGGGACACAGACATGTAGAGTGAGAGACAGCAGACATGTAGACAGAGTGAAGGACAGCGAGGTGTGGATAGCGTGAGGGGCACAGACATGTAGAGTGAGAGACAGCAGACATGCAGATGGAGTGAAGGACAGCGAGGTGTGGATAGAGTGAGGGGCACAGACATGTAGAGTGAGAGACAGCAGACATGCAGATGGAGTGAGGGACAGCGAGGTGTGGATAGCGTGAGGGGCACAGACATGTAAGGATAGCGTGAGGGGCACAGACATGTAGAGTGAGAGACAGCAGACATGTAGAGTGAAGGACAGCGAGGTGTGGATAGCGTGAGGGACACAGACATGTAGAGTGAGAGACAGCAGACATGTAGACAGAGTGAGGGACACGGAGATGTAGAGTGAGGGACAGAGATGTAGACAGAGTGAGGGACACAGAGATGTAGAGTGAAGGACAGAGATGTAGACAGAGTGAGGGACATAGAGATGTAGAGTGAAGGACAGAGATGTAGACAGAGTGAGGGACACAGAGATGTATGCTGTTGCTTGAGTGAAGTGACCGGAGATAATGGCAGATAGATGTATGTATAAATAGACAGTTACACACAGAGTTTGTAACAGAGAGAGACAGAGAAAGAACGAGTGAGCAAACCAGAAAGGTAGGCATGCCGAGGTAGATCTTAACACAGAAAGACTGGCAGAGACAGAGAGTAACTCGAAAAAAGATAGGCAGTGACAGATGGAAACACAGAGAGACAGGAATAAACTGAGTGAAGGACCCAGAAAGAGACAGTCAGAGACGGATAGTGGGTGACTTCTACCTATTTACAGATAATTGTAAATATGTTGATGGTATATGTAATATTGCTTTTTAAATTAAAGTATTGGAAACTATAATTATCGATTTTGTGTTTATTTATTAAAAACCAGGGAACAGCATTAGCATCAGTAGACAGATAATGTAAAGTTATCAAATAACGTCTACGTGTAAATAATAATCTTTAGAATATCCCTGCATAAAATGGCCTTTTCAGGTTAAAAATGATCTACGGGGAAATTTCATTGTGATTTTGTTAAAATGCAGCAAAAAATAAGTAGATCATGCCCTAGATCAATTTCACGTTAGTCGTAGGTATGAAAACACGGTACACCCACTGACATGTATGTAATAACATGTTATATGTGTTATCTAATATAAGTTGTTATATATGTTATCTAATAATGTGTTGTTATATACAGCTCCATGTTTACACCTGATCGGTATAACTCAAACAAAACAATCAAGTTGGGTATTAAATTGAAAATTTATTAGAAGTAATCGCTAAAAATAGACATTTTTTCACTATTGTATATATTAAAGGACATTAGATGTTTTAAACAATCAGTTGGATGGTATTAACAAATACTATTGCTCAACAATGCGTTGCTTTTAGATGAGATATGGGCACATTTTTAGCTATTCTTACATTTGTAAATATTTTTTAATTTCAATCATGAACGGTTGATATTTTTGTCACTATTTCTACACATAGAAGTATCTAGTATATAGTAAAGTAGTGCTAAACAACCAATTAACATACAGTACTGAATATATTGCTGCCTAACAATCTTATGAAATGATGCTTCACTTACAGATGTTCATATGAGCAACATTTGAAAGCGATTTTTAGATAATTACGTTGCAGAACTGACACTTTGAAACCATCAGATTATGATGTGATTTAAACTCCAATTTTTCTTGAAAACATTAAATGAATTTGAATGCGATAACAAGTTTGAAAAGAGAACTGATTTTGTAAATATAAAGCCATATAAAACGAGAAATTAATTTTAAACTGAATTTGAATTTGGACAACAGGATTCATTTTGAAAATGCAAACCTATTTTAAAAATAAAGATTAAGTTTGAAAACTGCAATTTGTAAAAATTGAATATGGTTTTAGAAACGAAATTAATTTTGAAAACGGTCTCAAAATAGATTTCAGTTTTCAAAATCATTTTTCGTTTTCAAATACAAATCCCGTCTGCAAAAACAATTAACCATTTTCAAAATCGATTTCCGGTTTCAAAAGCTATTACCGCTTTCAAAATCAATCCTCGTTTTCGAAATCAATCCCCAGTTTCAAAATCAAATTACCTTTTCCAAATCAATTCCCGTTTTTCAAAACCGGAATGTGTTTTCAAATTTCCGAAAACGACATTTAGTAAATGACCTGATGGCATGTGTGGACATCACAGTGACAACGGTAGCTAGTCAACCTACAAGCACCAAAACCAGACTGCATCTTCTTATCTCACTAGCATGAACATGGCCGACTCGGTAGACCGCAGCACCAGCTTGGACGGTAGGAGGGCCAGCACAGTATAGAAGGGGTTCGGGGCAGAGGATGGAGCCAAGGAAGGTGCAGAGGGTGGCAAAGAGGGGAATGATAGAGAGGGTGGATGAGTAGGGAGGATAGATGTGGAGAGAGAGAGAGAGAGAAAGAAAAATAGAAGGACAGATGAATAGAGAGATAGAGATAGACAATTACCACATACATGCACGCGCGCACGCAAACACCACACACACTCCCGCACGCACACACGCGCGGACGCACACGCACTTGCGCACGCAAACACCACACACACACTCCCGCACGCACACACGGAAAACACATACATACGCACACGCACGCACGCACACTCCCGCACGCACGCACGCACGCAAACATACTCTCTCACACGCACGCACACACACACACACACACACACACACACACACACACACGCGCGCGCGCGCGCGCACACGCACACAAACAAACAAACACAAGCACACGCACGCACGCACACACACACACACACAAACATACAAACAAACACAATCACACGCCCACACGCAGACAGAGAGAAAGAGAAGAAATAAAGTGTGTGTGTGCGTGCGTGCGTGCGCGTGTGTGTGTGTGTGTATGTGTGTTGTGTGTGTGTGTGTGTGTGTGTGTGTGTGTGTG
>NW_014578735.1:41702-59147 GCF_000485595.1 Priapulus caudatus
CTCAGAGATAATGGGGGGGAGGGGGGATACTCGAGTAGGTGGGAAATGGAGGAGGTTCAAGATACGGGGTAAGGAGGAAGGAGAAGGGAAGAGAGAGTAAGAAGGGGCAGGTAAGAGAAGACAAATGTTGGGTGGGGAAGACAACACAGAGAGGGAGAATGTAGACGACTCGAGAAAGGATGTGGGTGGGACGTAGAAAAGGAAAGTGGCGGTAATGAGAAGAAACATGAATAGGGAGGGGCGAGAGAGATGGTGGGAGAAAAGGAGAAAAGGGGAGTAACAGACAGCAAACTAAGTAGATATATAGACAGATAAATAGATAAATAGATAGATACATAGATATAGCGATAGATAGATAGATACATAGATATATAGATAGATAGAGAGAGAGAGAGAGAGCGACAGACAGAAAAACAGACATACAGGGAGGGGGGAGGCAGAGAGGAAGGGATGGAGCCAGGGAGGCAGGGAGGTAGATAGATTGATAGATAGAGAGACAGATAGTGAGAGGGCGACAGGCCTCCAATCCAACCTTCATCTTCATCCATGCACTCTCCAGCATCCACTTCTTTGCCAGCCTCGTAGCCTTCCTGCGGCTCTCCATCCTACACCTCCGACCAACACCTTATATATCATGCTGACCTTCCTAACATCCATACTAGTGCTTCAGTCTATCAAGTCGTAATTACCATGTGCATGTTGGCGAGACCAGAAGGCGCAGTCTAGTTTGCTGCTTGTAGATCGATTAGCTACGGTTACCACTGAGATGATCCACACATGACATTAGATCATCTACGAAATGCCATTTTATGAAATTTGAAAACACATGCCGGGTTTGGAAAACAGGAATTGATTTGGAAAACGGAATTTGATCTTGAAAACAGGGATTGATTTGGAAAATGGGGATTCATTTTGAAAGCAGGAATTGATTTGGAAAACGGAAACCTATTTTGAAAATGGGAAATAATGTTGAAAACGGAGATGTGGTTTTGAAAACGGTAATTGATTTTGAAAACAGAAATTTATCTTGAGAACAAAATTTTATTTTAAAAATGGAAACCGATTCTGATCACGGTTGATTTTTAGAACGAATTACATATTTTTAGGAAAAACAAAATTAATTGGAAAAATAGTAATCGAATTTGAAAATGACAACGGATAATAAAATAATTTTAATCGGTATGTGAAATCCAAAAAAATTCGGGTGTCAGTCTTGGGGCACCGTAATTTTATCAAGATAATTTTTTAACTAAAAATACTTTTCAGACCGGGCAGATCAATAATCAATCAGGTGAGAGGGGTAATCCAAAATGGCATGTGTGATGTGCTCACTAGCGCATGGGCACCCTGCACCACAGGGTACAGGTTAATGCCTGGCTATGAGCGTGGGAAATATGTGTGGCCTCATCTTAGAATCGTATCCGCTAAAATACTAAAAACCTATGTGCCCATATCTCAGAATAGTGTGAAGTAAATCAAAGTACAAATAAAAGTAATAAACTATAAATCTAAACGTCCTGCTATAGATTTAGATCTTAGCTAGGACGCGAAGGTCGGAAATTACATTTGGATATCGAAATTTTATTAAAATTTTTTGTAACTGTTACGAATATTTTGAAACGGAATTTGAATTTGAATTTCGAAAATTTTGCCAAAAACCTGTGACCAAACAATTTGCATAAGGAAACGTGTGTGGAATATATACGCGCTTGCCTCAGAATAGAATCAATTAACAAAAATAGTAAATAAATACCCTGCCGGATTGATTGCTATCACAGCGAGGGCACGAGGTCGGAGCGGAGTTGAATTTTAAATTTCAATAAAAAAAATTAAGTAATTTTGAATAGTGAAATTGAGATTGGACGTGCAATTTTGCAAACGAAACTGTGATCAAATGGTATAAAACTTGTAAAGGAAACACGCGTGTCCATATCACTCTGAACAGAGTGGTATGAAGTAACAAGTAAAACAATCATTCACTGACTAAGTATCCTGGTTGTTTCAATGACAGCTCAGCGAATGGATGCGGAAGAGTGAAGGCAGCGAGTTACTCCTCCTGTGTGGTGGACTCATCGTCAGCAGCTGGGGTGTCGATTGCCACCTGAAGATAGAGTAAGACACATAGGAGTGCTTGCGCAAGCCCGCATATTCACGCTCGCGTACAGCACAGCGCACGCACGGCATACGAGCGTACGGCACAACACACGCATACATACACACACACACACACACACACACACACAACACACACACACACACACACACACAAAACACAGCACGGCCGCCGCGAAAACAATAGGCGTTCCGCTACACTACGCTGCGGACAATATAAACCATTACTGCGACGCGTTTGCCTACATTTTTCAAGAATTCATTACTACAGTAAAAACCCCGTTAGTAGGGAAACTGACGGGTGTCATAAGGAAAAAATAATTGTATTAGCGGGGTTTCGTATTAAACCACTTCACCATATAGTTTAGCCCCGAATTAACAAAGAAATTAAATTAATTGCGATTACAAGGGGCGGACGGGGGGCCCTGAGCGGGCGCGCGGGCGTGGGGTGTGTACAAGCGCTAATCTTACTACTATATATTTATATAGGGTTTATATCAAAAGTAGATTAATAAATATGCGTTCTATTATCTATTCTTGTTTAATATGTATAGAATTAAGAACTTTAGTAACGTTAAATTGTGTCACAAATAGAATAACAATTACTGACAAGCCTAAATTCGCTCATTCAATTTACTACTATTCATTACCTGACAGTCCACCCTAGTACGACTAACGGCAAAGGAAAAATACATCGTATTAGGCGGTTCCGTTATTATATTAGCTTTAATTTGAAGAGGAAAAACAGAAGGATTAGAAGTGTGTGTAGAAAGTGTTTTATATTAGAAATGAATATTACCCGGACGAAAATTTTATGTTAGGTAACAGGATCCTTGTGTATTATTGTCTCACTATAACGTCAATATTTTACTAAAAGATTACTATGGAATTCGGCGGCCGGGATTTTAGAGAAATCATCGTAGTCTCATTCAGCGTAACGAGGCGAATATAGGCACGCCGGGAGGCAGTATTCTCGCTACCTTCTACTTCCGCACCACGTCGAGATTAAGAAATTTTTAGTATCTATGTATGATGATAATCGACACGTGTTGAACGTGCTTGTGCGAAGCAGCTAAACATAAGCTTGTAAATAGTGCGTGCATTGATATGATATATGCCGTCGGCATAACGTATTGCGCCATGACACGCCGCGTTTCACACCGGACGTTTTTAGGTCCGAGCCCTAATTGGCCCGTTGCCAGATTTGAGCTCGAGCGAGCGTTCACACGCAACGGTGTTTGGCCGAGCCTAAATTTAGGCCCGCCCTGCCAGTATTTGGTTCCCATCGAACACGTCGGACCAGGCCCGAGCTGCAAATTTTAGCACCCAGCTTTCGGCGAGCGCGTAGAGCGGAGAATTCGGCCTTGAACATATAGTCCAAAACAGTTATTTACAAATTTAGAAAATTTTTGCATTCAGTATGCACGTTTCAAGATTGATATTGAATCGGAACGATAAGTAAACAATCTGATCGTACATAACGCCATCTCGCGACATACTGCCAAAGTATCTGTGAGATATTTGATGCAATAAAATTTGTTTGATTTGACATTTGTGACATTTGACAGACAGTATTCACTTTGGCTACCTACGTCGCTGTGAACGCTCCGACTCAACCCGGCCGACCGCCAAATTTTGGCCCGAGCCAAATCTCAGCCCAATTTTGCGCCTCGAGCCAAACATAGACCCGTGTCGAACGCACTTATAGTTTTCCTCGCTGTACCTCAGTACTTATTACCTTAGCGTAGTTTTTTTTATTTTGCCCCGCATCTGGGGCACCTGCCCCCCTTCCGCAGGAGAAGTTATGCAGGCCCTTGTGTAGGTACCTTTTCAAGGAGAACCCTTGCACGTACGTGCCCACCAAATCATTCAGATAACCTAAGTATAATCTCTCCGTTTGTGAGCAAAAGCTACGAGGTTATGTTTTCTTAATACCGTTTCGGTTACAACCGCCGTTCGGTGATCCGCCAACCGCTTTTTACTGCCGTTTTTCTCGCGTGTCTACGTGATTCCCCGTTCTACCGGTTATTCCCCGTTCTACTGGATTATTCCCCGTTCTACTGTATTGCCACCGCTTCTACCGGTAATTACCCGTTCTATGGTTATTCCCCGTTCTACTGCGTTATTCACCGTTCTACTGCGTTCGCAAAAAGTGGGAGGGGGGCAAAACCAACCCGGCTTAGAACGCGAGTTTGCGGATCTAATGACTGGACCACGGTGCGAAGCGACAAGTCACACGTGTAACTGCGAATAAAGTGGCTGATCTGTCTATTTCATCAACTAAATATGCCGTAAGTTGTAGAGTTATGGCTTTAATCGGGAACCGTATACGCGGGTAATCATTTTATATGTATCGTACTGTATGATATGTATGTTTGTGGTTGTATGTATGTGTGTGTGTGGTGTGTGTGTGGTGTGTTTGTTGTGTGTGCCGTGTGGCTGTGTTGTGTGTGTGTGTGTGGGGAATGTGATGTGTGCGTGTGTGTTTGGATGTGTGTGTGTGTGTGTGTAGTGTGATGTGTGTGTGCTCTGGTTGTGCTGTCGTGTGTGGGCTGTGATGTGTGTGATATGGTATGTATGTATGTATGAGATGTATGTATGTATGATATTGTATGTATGTAATGTATGTATGTATGTATGTATGTATGTACTGTATGTTGTATGTAGTGTATGTATGTATGTATGTATGTATGCTACTGTATGTATTGATGTATGTTGTACTGTATGTATGTATGTATGATATGTATGTATGTATGTAATGTATGTATGTATGTATGTAATGTATGTATGCTATGTTGTATTATCGGTATGTGATGCTATGTATGTTCGTATGTACTGTACATGTATGTATGTATGTATGTATGTATGTATGATGTATCGTATGTATGTATGTATTATGTATGTATGTATGTTATGTATGGTATGTATGTATGTATGTATGTATGTATGTATGTACTGTATGATATGTATGCTATGTATGTATGTATGAATAATGTATGTAATGTATCGTATGGTATGTATGTATGAATTATGTATGTCATGTATGTATGTAGTATGTAATGTACTGGTCATGTTATTATGTATGTATGTATGTATTGTAATTATGCTATGTATGTATGTATGATGAGAGTTGTATTGTAGTATGTATGTATGTATGTATGATTGTATGTAAATGTATGTATGGTACTGTATGTATGATAATGTATGTAATGTATGTAGGTGTATGTATGTAATGTATGTATGATATGCTATGTCATGTATGTGTGTATGTATAGTATGTACTGTTATGTAATGTATGCTATGTATGTATGTATGTACTGTATGTATGTCATGTATGTATGTATGTATGTATGTATGCTATGATATGTATGTATGTATGTATGTATGTATGGTATGTACTGATATGTATGTAATGTATGTATGTATGTATGTATGTATGTATGCTATGTCATGTATGTATGTATGTATGTATGTTATGTATGGTATGTATTGTTGTATGTATGCTATGTAATGTATGTAAGTATGTATGTATGTATGTATGTATGTATGTATGTATGTATGTATGTATGTATGTAGTATGATGTATGTATGTATGTATGTTATGTATGTATGTATGTCATGTATGTATGTATGTATGTATGTATGATACTGGCTATGTATGTATGTATATGTATTATGTATGTATGTATGTATCGTATGTATGTATGTATGTAATGTATGTATGTATTGTATGTATGTATGTATGTATGTAATGTATGTAATGTATGTATGTATGTATGTATGTTTATGTTATGTATGTTATGTATGTATGTATGTATGATATGTATGTATGTATGTATGTATGTATGTATGTATGTATGTATGTATGTAGTTATGTATGATGTATCTATGGGTTATATCCGGTATTTCCCTTTTTATTTTTTGATACGTTTCCACCGTAATTTCACCTTTTACGCGGATCATTTATATATCGGGTACGCCGGTAATCTATTATATTGAACCGGTGACATCTATTGTCTCTATGGTGGCAACGCGTTATTCTGTTAATATAGGTAGGCTCGTGCGTGTCTATGTCTCCCTGCGTAGCTGGCCGGAACCAGAGCCGCGGTAGCGCCGGATTTTATTTTGGGGGCGGCAATGCATGCAGCACGTGAATGTTGCGATCAGGGGCGTAAATCCGTACCGAGCGAGTGGGGGGGGGGATGATCGGCGTAGCCATCACACATACTAGCACGAGCGTAAGCCCACAATGATTTACACACACGCGCGCGATCGCGCACGCCACGAACATACATTACACACACACCAGGGGCGGATTCGAAGATTTTGAAAGCGGGGTGTCCAGGAAGAAATAAAGGGCACTTTTTTTTGGCCTTACTTTTCTTGGTGTTTTAAAAAGCTGCCGAAGGCCACTTTGGGGGGTTTGGGGGACCTCCCCCAAGATTTTTTTTAAAAATTGGTGGCATTCTGAGAGCATCTGGAGCAGTAATTTTGATGTCTAGAATGCAAAAATTTATCAGATCAGGTCCCCCGACACCTGCGGAAACCTCTTTGCCCATTTCTAAGTTTTTATAACGAATTTACATATATATAAGGAAATCTTTATCAGAGAAAACTAGGCGCTAAACAAGATTTTTTCATGGAGCACAATATAAGAGAGTGGATACTGTGTTGTGTGTGCGCCGCGCGCGTGTGTGTGCGGCGGTGCCAGTGTGTGTGTGTGTGTGTGTGTGTGCGTGGCATGCGTGTGTGTGGTGTTGTCTGTGTCTGTGTGTGCTGTGTGCGTGCGTCGCGTGCGTGCGTGCGTGCGTGCGTGCGTGCGCGCGCGCGTGCGCGTGTGTGGTATGCATTTTTTTCCTTTTTTTGTAGGTTAAAAAGGGGGGTCCGGCACCCTCGACCCCCCTCTGGATCCGCCCCTGCACACACACACACACACACCACACACACACACACACACACACGCACAACGCATATACACACACACACACACACACACACACACACACACACACACACACACACACACACACACGCGCGCGTACATACATTTTTACATGCATACTAACATGCACGCACATGGCAAATTTGACAACCGTACGTTTTGGCACGTGCCCGTAGCCATGCCAGTGCTAGGGGGGTCTGGGGCATGCCCCCCACAAAAATTTGAATATTTAAGCCATTTTGGGCCAATATTTGAGCCGTTTTGGGGGGGCGACCGCCCCACCGCCCCCCTGGCTAGCGGCCTGGCTCGGAACGTACTGGGTACGGTTCGCGTATACCGCGAACCTACCCTCGGTAACTATCCTCGATATGCGTTAGGGTTTGAGTAGGCGTAGGCGACTCCCTAGACTCGTTAGATATTATACTATACTTATATACTCGGCATATTAGATAGTTACCTGGGTACGGTCCGGTAATTACCGGAACGATCCCCTGGTAACATTTAATATGCCGGACCGTTACCTCGCTACTCCATATTATGTAATAAGTCTAACGAGTCTACGGAGTCGCCTACGCCTACTCCCTAACCCTAACCCTAACTCCAACCATAACCCTAACCCTAATCATATCAAATAGTTACCAGGGTACGTTCCGGTATACCGGACCGTACCCAGGGTACGTTCCGGCAGTACCCAGGGAGACATAGACCCTATGAGCATTATAGTTAGGTACGGTGATGGGCGTTGACAGTCAGATATGCGGTAGCCGTTAACTTAGTACGACTACGAGTTTTCTCTGACCAAAACCTAGCTCTAGTACTATAGTATAGCCCTTCGCTCCGCCGCAGTTATTACGTTATTGTTTTTATAATAAGGATTGAATAAAAACACACGAGATTGCACGGCTAAATCTGAAAATCCAACGTTTGCTAGCCCTAATCAACCTGTGACTTAGTTATTATGTTGAATTCAACAAACCAGAGCTCAGGATCTACCTCAAACATTCCCCTACCACCATACGTAATAGGTTCATTATTTTACCATACACTTTCACAAGTTTATTTTAAACAAAAATACTGTTTGTACCTGCATCGCCGTCCATCGGTAACTTAAAAAACTCCATGATAACTTATAATATATATCTAGGTAGATTAAGTTCAGTGAACGTTGGACAATTGGATTCCGATATTATAGCCGTGTACGCTCTAGGTTTTACTGACTCATGTGTAACTGGGTTATGTAAAACCCTGCTATATATTGTATTATTACTGTGTTTTATTATGTAGTCGTTCTAAGTGAACATGTAAATTCTAGTTATTTTATTGATCTATATATAGGACAATAAGCTAATTTCACATCTCAAAAAGTGGTGCATTGAGGGTAGAAATTTTCTGGCTACAAAACAGACTACTAGTATGTAAGGTCAAAATTTTGACTATATGGTACACAGTGCTTGCTTTAGCAATTTTCAATTTTGTACAAACCATTTTCACACCCGACAGTGCCATATCTTGTATCCGCCTAGAATGTTTAAGTTATAAATAAAAGTCTATATAGCATTTCCTGATGAGAAATTGATGTTATGTCAGTGTATATTTCTATTGGTGTTACTTTAAGTTGAGTGTTAAATTGAAATTTCATTTCAGATATCATTGGGAGAAGCACTTGCATATAACTACTTTGCTGGCTACCTAAATCTGGTATTGTCTAGTGTGGCTGATAGGATCAGCAGCAGTAAATATGGCCAAAGCACAACAAATAAGAAGTTGTTTATTCTAATCCCTGCTAATGGTGAGATGTCAGGGAAGCTGCAGGACGTCGACAAGAGCATACGACAGGTTGGAACGTTAGCTCCATTGATGATAGACAGAGCTGGATTCAAAAGAAAGTACCCTAATAACGTCTATGGATCAGTTCATAATGAAAAGGTAAGCACAAGTGTCAAGTGGAAAAAGTTTGTTCATAGAAGTAAGGCCTCAATTCAAATCCCACATTTAGGAGTTACCGATTTAGAACTAGCTTGACGACTGAGGGCCATCTAAAAAGAAATCTTTCTACATCTGGTTACTATAAACTTCAGTAATCATGTATCAGTGTAATTAGATGCAACTACAGGAATGTGTTATTAATATGATTACTACATGGATATTAATCACTGGTGTATAAATAAAGTATGCAAAGTGGCGCACTAATGTATTATATATGGTTGCTATATCGAATGGTATTTACGGTTGTTTTGATAATATTTTAGGAAGTAACATTCGTTGCCGACATGCCAGCAAATCTGCTCACGCTCCGAGACATGACAGAAGATTTCGAGCTGACTGGCTTCACAGAGCAGGATAAGCTGCACGAGGTCCAGAAGTATGCTGCGTTCTTGAAGAAAATTCTAGAGAGGCAATCCCATCTGGCTGGGACGTACGAAATTGTTGTCTACAATGGTAAATCTGTGTTAAAACTTTCTGTGTGAAAACATTACACCACCACAGCATAAATGTTAATTTTGCCGAAATTGTTGATAATACAGCAGATCACTAGGGAAGTGCAACGATATGATTGTTTTTGTGTGTGGTGGGGACAGGTAAGGGGGGAGCATTTACATGGAATGTAATTTTGAGACTGGGGTTTATAGAAAGACCAAAACCGGAGAGATTTTATTATGTGGTGCTTCCTGAATGCAATTTGGTATTAGTTTGAAGGAATTATTTCAAATTTCAGGAAGAATGGCTTTGAATAGTATAGATTTCTAAGCATTTGCTATGAAGAAAAAATGTATAGCAGTCTCACCCATCTTTAAGACTGTCCTAAATGTTAATAAGCAAAAAAACTTGTGATAATATAACATATCTTGTTTTTGAACTTTTTACAGGAGATGCTGCGATGATGGATGCTGTTCAGCACTTTCTTTGAAATTGAGGCGAGGCCATACTTAAAAAATTCTATGTTTGCTGTCCCCAGACCCATGATTTTTTTAGTGGGTAGGTTATGCCCGGCGCACACGTGAGTTATTTTACTCAAGTAAAATGACGCATGAGTCCTTTTACTCACGTGTGCGGCGGATTTTCGTTGAGTAATTTGACTCGTGCGTCGGGCTCACGTGTCGCCGGGCTTTAGGCGAGATTTTTTTATAATGTTGGTTTACAGATCCGCCGACCCGAATTTTCAAGAAAAACGAAAAAAAATAAAAATTGAAAATCTGTATTTTTTTCCCCGCCGACCTTTTCTCTAAGAAATATGAATAAAAAAATTTAAATGTAAAAAACAAAAACAGTTTATAACAAAAGTAAAAATAATTACAAGTTGAATTTTGTTTTCATTTAGTTTTCTTAAAATACTTTGATATATCATGTATAACAGTATCACTGTATTTTGACTTGTTTGATCTGACAAAACGACAATTTTTTTTTACCCTACCGAGTCAACAACAACAACAAAAATTCTGTAAACCAAAAAAAAAAAGGTGGCCTTGGTAGGTCTTTTTTTGTGAGGCATAATAGTTATTTTAAGTCTGTCCTCGTGTTTGCCACACATGCTTTGTGTTTCAGTCTTAACTATAAGGAATGTATATGCACCTTCCACAATACCAGTAGAAGAGTTATATTTATATTTATATAGACAAAATAAACAACAACAACAAAGAAAAAAGAAAAAAATAGAACCCAAAATGTAAAAAAAAACTTTTGGGTAGCGGCTATTTTCGTGGGTCGGTCGGTGGACAGCAAACATAGAATTTATTAATTATAATATTATATAAATTTAAAAAATAGAGTTTCTATTTCTAATTATTATATTTCGAGGTTATCTTTCATAATAAACTAAATTCTTAGTAGTTATTATAGACAATAAATTGTCATGGAAGAAACATATTACTTATAATATAGCCAATGAGGTTTCAAGAGGAATAGGAATAGTGACAAAAATCAGATGTTACTTAAATCGACCAACTGTGGTGAATTTATATTATACTTTTATCTATCCTTATTTCAGGTATTGTATTCACATATGGAGAAGTAGGCCTACCTACCAAACGTCACTAACTAAGCTTGTCATTCTTCAGAAAAAAATTATCAGAGTAATTACATTTTAACCGTATCGTGCTCATACTGAATCACTTTATAATAGTCTGGGGGTATTAAACCTTAAACAAATATATATATTTATGGTGGGTTTGTTTATGTACAACTGGAGAATCGAAGAACTTCCTAAAATCTTTAACAATATGTTTCATTTAAATTTTAACATTTATGGTTATTACACCAGACAAAGGGAAAATGTTCACATAAATGTTGTACGCGCAAATATCCGCAAAATGTCCATATCCTACCGTGGGGGTCTTATTTTGGGGAAAATTTAAGCTAAAATTAGCATAAATACTATAAAAAATGTCTTTGCATTTAAGAGATGCTTAAGAAAGCTTATCATGAGTAATATGATATGTTAGATATCTTTGCATTACCACTTATTGTTGTTTTTCTGTTTCGGTAAATGCACCTAGTATTGTTTTCTTGTTTTTCTTTTGTACTTTTTCTATGCACTCTTTATGATATTTAATTGGTGTGACAGAAACGGGGAATCATAAATCCTGTTTGGATTTCATTCGACATTTGCTATAGGGGGCCTATATATATATATGCAAAAAATAAAAGATTTTACGCTTATGAAAACTATAATCATGTTCATTAAATGAAAGTTTCAAATTGCTACTAGTTTAAAAATAAAAGTAAATTTGCAACTAATTGTCTCATAACATCTAGGACTATTTATCTCTAATAAATCAAATGGAGTGGAACGGTCACAGGAAAGCTGGTAAAGTGTATCCGCTATCACATCAATAAAACGCACAAGAGATTATAGTTTAAACATGAAGGTACCACGGAAAAGATTGATGTGATTTATTTTACAATAAAACTAAATCAAAGTATAAACAAACAAACAAAATATGTATTGTAAATACATTTGTAGCGTCTGCTACACCCTTCTCTCTCCCGCCATCCCTCTCCCCTTCTTTCCTTTCCCTCCTCTTTCTCCGCACCCCTTCCCTCTGCCCCTCTCTCTTTCTCCCTCGCTCTCTCTCTCTCTCTCTCTCTCTCTCTCTCTCTCTCTCTCTAGCGTTTGCCTACATTTTTCCAAGAATCATTACTACAGTCAAACCCCGTTAGTAGAAAACTGACGGGTCAAAGAAAAATAATTGTATTAAGCGGGTTTCGTATTAACCACTTCAACATATATTAGCCCCGAATTAACAAAGAATAAATTATGGATTACAAGGTGTGTACAAGGTATTTTATATATTTTATATAGGTTTATATCAAAAGTAGATAATAAATATGCGTTTATTATCTATTCTTGTTTATATGTATAATTAAGAACTTTAGTAACGTTAAATTGTTCACAAATAGATACAATTACTGCAAAGCCTAAACTCCTCATTCAATTACTACTATATTCATTACTACAGTCGCACCCCGTTAGTACGAAACTGACGGGCCAAAGAAAAATAATCGTATTAAGCGGGTTCCGTATATTATATTAGCTTTAATTTGAAGAGAAAAACAATGGATTAGAAGGTGTGTAGAAAGTGTTTTATATAGAAATGAATATACCGGGACAGAAAATTTTATGTTAGTAACAGGATCCTTGTATTATTGTCTTCATATCAAGTCAATATTTTACTAAAAGATTACTATGAATCGGGCCGGGATTTAGAGAAATCATCGTAGTCTCATCAGCGTAACGAGCGAATATGGCCGCCGGAGGCAGTATCTCGCTGCCTTCCTCTTCCCACCACGTCGAGTAAGAAATTTTTAGGTATCTATGTTGATGATAATCACACGTTTGAACGTGTGTGCCAAGAGCTAAACAAAGCTGTAATAGTGCGTGCATATATGATATATGCGTCAGGCATATATCATATATGCGTCAGGCATATATGATATATGCGTCGGCTAACGTATTGCGCCATGACACGCGCGTTCACACGGACGTTTTTGGTCCGAGCCTAATTAGGCCCGTGCCAGATTTGGCTCGAGCCGAGCGTTTACACGGACGTTTTTGGCCCGAGCCTAATTAGGCCCGTGCCAGATTTGGTCCCATCGAAAACGTCGGACCAGGCCCGAGCCAAATTTTAGCACCAGCTTTCGGCGAGCGGTAGAGCGGTAGAATCGGTTGAACTATAGTCCAAAACAGTATACAAATTAGAAAATTTTGATCAGGATGCACGTTTTCAAGATTGATAATTGAACTCGGAACGTAAGTAAACACTCTGAATCGTACATAACGCCATCTCGCGACATACTGCCAAAGTATCTGTGAGATATTTGTGCAATAAAATTTGTTTGAATTTGAATTTGAATTTGACAGACAGTATTCACTTGCGTAGCCTACGTGTGAACGCTCCGACTCAAACCGGCCCGAGCCAAATTTGGCCCGAGCCAAATCTAGCCCATTTGGCTCGAGCCAAACCATGACCGTGTGAACGCGACTTATATGTTTTCCTCGCTTACCTCAGTTACTTATTACCTTAGCGTATTTTTTTATTTTGCCCCCGCATCTGGGGGCACCTGCCCCCCTTCCCGCAGGAAGTTATGCGGCCCTTGTGTAGTCCATTTTCAAGAGCAACCCTAGACGTACGTGGCCCACCAAATCATTCAGATAACCTAAATATAATCTCTCCGTGTGAGCAAAAAGCTACGAGGTTATGTTTTCTTATACCGTTTCGGTTAAACCCCGTTCGGTGATTCCGCCAACCGCTTTTTACTGCGGTTATTCTCCGTTCTACCGGTGATTCCCCGTTCTACCGGTTATTCCCCGTTCTACTGGTTATTCCCCGTTCTACTGGTTATTCCCCGTTCTACCGGTAATTACCCGTTCTACTGGTTATTCCCCGTTCTACTGGTTATTCCCCGTTCTACTGGTCCAAAAAGTGGGAGGGGGCAAAACCAACCCCGGTTAGAACGCGGTTTGCGGATCTAATAGACTGACCACGGTGGAACGACAAGTCACACGTAACTGCGATAAAGTGCTGATCTGTCTATTTCATCAACTTAATATGCCGGTAAGTTGTAGAGTTATGGTTAATCGGGAACCGTATACGCGGTAATCATTTATATGTATGTATGTATGTATGTATGTATGTATGTATGTATGTATGTATGTATGTATGTATGTATGTATGTATGTGTGTGTGTGTGTGTGTGTGTGTGTGTGTGTGTGTGTGTGTGTGTGTGTGTGTGTGTGTGTGTGGTGTGTGTGTGTGTGGGTGTGTGTGGTGGTGTGTTGTGTGTATGTATGTATGTATGTAGTATGTATATGTATTATGTATGTATGTATGTATGTATGTTGTATGTATGTATGTATGTATGTAAATGTATGTATTATGTATGTAGTATGTATGTTGTAATGTATTGATGTAGTGTATGATGTAGTATGTATGTATGTCATTTATGTATGTAATGTATGATGTAGTATGGTATGTATGTATGTATGTATGTATGTATGTAAGGATGTAGTATGTATGTATGTTATGGATGTATGTATGTATGTATGTATGTAGTATGTATGTATGTATGTATGTAATGTATGTACGTTATGTATGTAGTATGTAGATAGTAGTATGTATGTATGTATGTAGTAATGATATGTATGTATGTATGTATGTATGATGTATGTATGTATGTATGTAGTATGTATGTATGTATGTAGTAATGTATGTATGTATGTAAGGGGGGGGGGGGGGGGGGGGGGGGGGGGGGTAATGTATGTATGTATGTATGTATGTATGTATGTATGTATGTATGTATGTAGTAGTATTATGTATGTTGTATGTAATGTAATGAGTAGTATGTATGTATGTATGTATGTATGTATGTATGTATGTATGTATGTATGTATGTATGTATGTATGTATGTATGTATGTATGTAATGTAATGTATGTAAATGTATGTATGTATGTAGTATGTATGTAATAGTATGTATGTACCTGTATGTATGTATGTTGTATTGTATGTATCTATGTATGTATGTATGTAATGTATGTATGTAGTATGTATGTAATGTATGTATGCTATTAGTAGATGTAGTATGATAATGTACTGTATGTATGTATGTATGTAGTCGTATGTATGTAATGTATGTATGTATGTATGTATGTATGTATGTATGTATGTATGTATGTATGTAAGTAAGTATGTATATGTTATGTATTGTATTATGTATGTATGTATGGTATATGTATTATGTATGTATGTAGTATGTATGTATGTAGTATGTATGTATGTATGTATGTATGTGTAGTATGTATGTATGTAGTTTATGTTAGAGTAGTATGTATGTATGTATGAGTATGTATGGATGTAGGATGTAGTATGGTATGTATGTATGTATGTATTATGTTGTAGTTTGGTTATGTATGTATGTGTAATGTATGTGTATGTATGTAATGTATGGTATAGTATGTATGCTATGTATGTATGTATGTATGAATGTATAGATATGTGCATGCATCTATGCATCATGTAATGCATCATGTGATGTTGATGTACTATCGTGTGTAGTACTACGAGTTATTGTTCTCCCTTTTTATTTTTTTGATAGTTTCCCACCGGTAATATTCAATTTACCGGGAGATTTATTATATCGGGTACGCGTAATGCTATTATATGGGCGTGAGGCATTATTGTATCTATGCTGAGCAACAAGCGTTATTACTGTTAAATTAGTTAGGGCTCGTCGGGTCTATGCCCCTGGGTTTACTGGCGGAACGCTAGGCGCGTAAGCGCAGGATTTTATTTTGGGGGGGCGGCAATGCATGAGCAGTGAAGTGTGGCGAATCAGGGCGTAAATCGTAGCCCGAGGAGTGGGGGGGGGGGATGGGAGTGTGGCGATAAGCCATCACATACTACACCGAGCGGTAAGCTCCACAATAATTACACAGCACGCGCATCGCGCACCCACGGCACGAACACATACATACACACACACACAGGGCGGATCCAGAAATTTTTGAAACAGGGGTGTCGCAGGAGCAAAAAGGGCACTTTTTTTTGCTTGACTTTTCTGGTGTTTTAAAATAAGCTGCCGAAGGCCACTTTGGGGGGGTTTGGGGACCCCGCCAAGATTTTTTTTTTAAATTGTGGGCATTCTGAGAGCACTCTGAGCGAGTAATTTTGATGTCGTAGAATGGCAAAATTTATCAGATTCGGTCCCGCCGACACCTGCGAACCCTCTTTGCCGCATTTCAAAGTTTTTATAACTGAATTTTACATTATATATAATAATCTTTATCAGAAAAACTAGCGCTAAACAAGATTTTTTCATGGAGATCAATATAAGAGAAAGTGTGTGTGTGTGTGCGCGCGTGCGCGTGTGTGTGTGTGTGTGTGTGTTGTGTGCGTGCGAGGGGATGCGTGGTGTGTGTGTGTCTGTGTGTCCTGTGTGTGGCCTGTGTGCGTGCGTGCGTGGCTGCATGCGTGTGCGTGCGTGCGCGCGCGCGCGTGCGTGTGTGTGTATGATTTTTTACCTTTTTTTGTGGTTAAACAAGGGCGGGGTCCGGACCCCCTCGACCCCCTCTGGATCCGCCCCTGCAACACAACACACACACCACACAACACACACCACACAACACGGAAGCACGAACACGCATATACACACGACGACGCACTACACACACACACACACCACCACACACACACACACACCCAATTGCACACCAACACACATCACACGTCGCGTACATACATTTATACATGGCATACTAACATGCAAGCCATGGCAAATTTGACAACCGTAACGTTTGCTACGTGCCGTAGCCATGCACGTGCTAGGGGAGTACTGGGGGCATGCCCCCAGAAAATTTGAAATATTTAAGCCATTTGGGGACAATTTTGAGGCCGGTTTTGGGGGGGGGCGACGCGCCCCGACCGCCCAGCCTGGCTACGGCGCCTTGCCGCGCAGTACGCCTGGGTACGGTTCGGTATACGGACGCTACCCTGCGTAACTATCTGATTATGGTTAGGAGTTAGGGAGTAGGCGTAGCGACTCCTAGACTCGTTAGATACTTATAGACTATACTTTATAACCTCGGCATACCTTAGATAGTATTACCTGGGTACGGTCCGGTATACGGAACGTACCCTGGAACTTCTAATATGCCGGACCGTACCTCGCCTACTCCCACTATATTAAAAGTCTAACGAGTCTTAAGGAGCCCTACGCCTACCTCCTAACCTAACCCTAATCATACAAATAGTTACCAGGGTACGTTCCGGAAGACGATCCGTACCCAAGGTACGGTTTCGACGGCAGTAGGCCTACCCAGGAGACATAGACCTATGACATTAGTGTAGGATGGTGAGGTCGTTGACAGTCAGATATGCGGTGCCGTTAACTTAGTAA
>NW_014578736.1:0-10125 GCF_000485595.1 Priapulus caudatus
AATCTAATTCTGTCATTGAATGTCAATACTATGATTTTTTAGGGAGCTGAGGTCGCATGATCGTACATTGTATGATTGCCAGTCGTTGCATCTACCACCTAAAGAGGCCTATAGGAATCGCTATCGGCACGCAGCGTAATTACCGGCATAAAGAGACACTGTGAATTCAAGAATGCTTGGGTAACAATTCTTATACAAACATTCGTGTCTGCCACGAATTAATTAGCATTGTTNAACATTACAACATGATATGAAATTCCTCGGGAACTAGCTGTTGGGGTGATGATCGGTGTTGCTGCAGCGCATGCAGCCGAAAGGCATGTGTACCAACTCGTACGTGCAACGATCCTCGGTAACTGTCAGGGAATAGTTGCTCCTCGTCACCGCTTTTACAAGACCTCCGCCCACGCTGCCGCGCTTGTACTGTGCGCCAAATAGAACGACGGAGGGCTGTGTGCTCTGGTTTATCAATTCGCGTTGGCACGCCCCGTTCAAAAGTTCTCAATTGCTGCGACGATTTAAACGCACCCGCAGTGCGCCGATTTATCGGTAGTGAAGATCCGACGATGAGCAAGAGTGAATGTTCAGCGAATAAATCTATTCGCGTAGAATATTATTTATTAGGGAACGAGCCGCGTTATTGAGCACAAGTGAGGTCATTTATATACTCCGCTAGGAGGTTATGTTTTCGTCCCTGTTAGTTGTTAAACTCTGCGAAGGAGTAAGTTTTCGCCCCTTTGCATCGTTTGTTACTCGTCAAGGAGGTTTATGTTTTGGCGCCCCTGTTCGTTTGTTACCTCGCCAAGGAGTTATGTGTTTCGCCTGTTCGTTTGTTACTCCGACAAGGAGTTATGTTTTCACCCCTGTTCGTTTGTTACCTCGCCAAGGAGCGTTATGTTTTGCCCCTGGTTCGTTTGTTACCTCGCAAGGAGGTTATGTTTTCGCCCCTGTTCGTTGTTACCTCTGCAAGGAGGTTTATGTTTTTGCCCCACTTGGTTCGTTAATTTACCTCTGCAAGGAGGTTATGCGGTTTTCGCCACCTGTTCGTCTTGTTACCACCGCCAAGGAGGTTATGTTTTTTTTGCCCCCCCCTGTTCGTTTGTTACCTCCGCCAGCGAGGTTATTATTTTCGCCTGTTAGTGTGTTACCCTTCGCCAAGCGGGTTTGTTTTCGTCCGTTAAGGGCCATGCACACTTCATTTTGGTCCCTTTCAATAAGGGATTAAAATGGTAGGTCAGTGCTTGAAACAAAAAAAGTTTTTCACTTTGTCGTTAGGTCACGTGCCTTCAGAAATGTCCTGATATCTGATTTTGCCGCACCTGCCCCTTTGACCGGGTGACTCCAATTTCGCACAAGTGACTGGCTTTTCCATGATGGCCCTATTAACAGCCGACTATCACGAGCCACTAGGTCGAGCGTTTAATTTGTGCCGCAATTCTGCATTTCTCCCTATAACTTAGTTAACGGACGGGAATGTTTCCCCCTTCTTTTGCCCACCTCTTGACCTTTGACCTTGGACCCCGTTCGATCATCCCAACCTCGTTTTCGGATACCTACGTCCCGACTTGCGTAATCGTCCGTCGAGTCGTTTAGATTGCTGCCATGGTTGACGGACGCACGCACGCACGGAATCCGCGCACGCACGCACGCGACAATATGCGATTCTACAGCTGCATTGACTATTGTCAGATGAGTAAAATGGCAAATGAGTATATATTAGATAAATATTTTACACCGCGTAGGTTTAGCCGCGCTGGCCACCTGCAATCCACAGACCAATCCATAAATAACACAATTTAATATTCTTATGCTCTTTTGTGAGCTTGTGTTTTAATATGTAAAAAATCGCCTTCAATTAACTCACATCCGGCAGAGGTCACACGCGTTCATCTCACATCGCATGTTTTATCTTTACAGTGATATCACAACTTTATGAACGAGACTACTTTCTAGCCTGTTGCTTAGGATTAAAGCAAGACGATTGGCAGATAGCGATAGCGGACGGCGCGTGTGAAATCAGTAACGATTTCCGGTCGACGATACGGTCGACGGTACGCCCGTGCCGATTGTACGCGCGCAGTCGTCGAATGCGCGTACGGTGCGCGTACTGCTAGCATACGCAACAAGTACGTTACCGGTACAATGCGATATGGTCAGGATTACGGCAAAAACACAGATCTAATTAGCTAAGACATGTTCGCTGCCGCCGCACTCGAACGCACCACCGAAATAGTGTAACATAATATTATTATGTGTAAACGATGTCAGGATGTATCGTCACGTAGAACGCCGCCGTGCAAGCTTCTGGCGGCATTTTCGTAGAGCACAATAGAATCGGAGGAACAAAATGATATGGCGCAGTGAATTGATGTTGGGTTTGTTACGCGGGCGACGTGAGCTACAGAAGAGGAATGAGTGTAGAGGGAGTTTAGTTAGTTTCGAGCACTGGTTTACTATAGATAGTATATTACTGGAATGAATAAATATATGAGTAATATATTATTATATATATATTTATTTTATTATATATATTCTTACTATAGTATCTTATATAATATATATATATATATTATATATATTTTATTATTATATATATTATATAGAAGTAAAGAGTCACACAGACGGAAACCGGTTGTAATATAAAAAACGTCAAGTATTAGAATAGGGTGTTACAAGTTTTAATTGACAAGTTTCGAGATGAATCTCTTTATCAGTCGTCGCAGTCAGACATTGAATAGAAATCAAGATATCAAAAACAAATACAATGCGTTATAGCATAATCAAATCATTATTATTAGATAATCACAAATAAGATGAATTACACATATTCGCGCATGCCATGAGATACGGAACGACATGACGAACACGCCATACTTACTTATAAATTGGAGATTTCTGTGTGTGTGTGTGTGTCGTGTGTGTGTATTGTGTGTGTGTGTGTGTATGTATGTGTTTTCCGCCGTTTACTGTTCCGCCCCACCGCTGCACGGTCTACTTCCAAATTGGTACGACACTTTTACAGATCATGACACTTACTTATTGGAATTTTGTGCTGTGTGTGGTACATTTGTTCCGCTTTACTTGATTCCGCACCGCTCAACGGATCCTCTCAAAATTGTCGGAAACATTTTACAGATCATGACCGTTGCATGTGCACTATTTTTTCTTCAGTTTCATTTTTTTTCAATTCCGTTCGAAAACATTAATAGTTGAGGAAATTTTTGCACGCAGCGCCGAGTGCTGCAACGTCACACACGAAAAAACACATGGCGAATGTATAAACAATGATACAAATGCGCTCATCTAAGATTTTCTTAAGATCGTCCATTTATCAATCAGGAAAATTATACATTTTTTTACATTGTTTCTTAATGAGCGCCATTCGCTTATAACATAGTCAACTTTCAACGGCCAAACATATGGTTATACAAGTGCCGCTATAATGCACCAGACAAGTCACTCACTGTATCACGCGAGATATTAGCATTTGACAAGTACCGCCCGCAAAAAAGTTCGCCCCTGTCAGAAAATCCTGATGTCGCACGTAAGCATTCTCAACTGAAACGTAAACTGACAACGTTCGACTGACTCTAATAATTATCTTACAGCTATCTTATTTTTTTAGTTAGTGTGATGTGATGCGCCGACGCCGCGCGCGCTGTTTGTGTGTTGTGTTGTGTGGTGCAGTCTTGTGTGTGTGTGTGTGTCGTGTGTGCCGTTGTGTGTGTGCGTGTGTGTAGCGTCGTAGTGTATGTGTGGTGTTTGTCTATGTGCGGTTGTAGTGTATGGTGTTTGCTGTATGAGTGTATGTGTGTGGTGTTTATGCCGCGCCGGCGCGCGGTCGGGGGGCTGTGTATGTGTGTTTGCGTGTTGTGTTGTTGGTGTGTTTGTGTGTGTGTGTGTGTGTGTGTGCATGTGCTGTGTTTATGCAGCGCGGGCGCGGTGTGGTTGTGGTGTGGGTGTGTGTCGTGTGTGCGCCGCCGTTTGTGTGTGTGTGTGTGTGTGTGGATGTGTGTGTGTGTGGTCCATTGCGTGCGGCGGGATGTGTTTGTGTTTGTGCTACTGCGTGATGTGTGTGTTGTGTTATGCTGGCTGCGGCGTTTTGTATCAAGGAGCTATATATCATTGTGTTTGTTAATATTAGCTCTTGGTTGTGTCATGTTGTGTGTGCATATTAGCTACTAACCAAGGCGGTTGTCATCTATGAGTCGTGTGTCACGTGCGCGGCGAATTTTTGTGTGTGTGTTGTGTGTGTATGTGTGCTGTGTGTGGTGTAGTGTGGTGTGTGTTGTGTGTGTATGTGTGTGTGTGTGTGTGGTGTGTTTTGTGTGTGTGTTTGTGTGTGTGTGTGTGTGTGTGTGTTGTGTCTGTGATGTGTAACAGAAGTTCTGACCATCCTAAGGCATGGACTAGTATATATAGGACACACAAAACCACCACGACGACCACACACACACACACACACCACACACACCACACAGAGACACACACACACCACACAACACAACACACACACACACAAACAACCAACCACACCACACACACACACACACACCACACACACAACCACAACCACCACACCACACACACACACAACACACACACACACACCACACACACACACACACACAACACCACACAAACGACGCGAACATGATACTCAAAGAATCACACGTAATTAATGTTTTATGTTCATTCCCCCTGGGCCTGAAAACAACCAAAGCCTCGTGAATTATTCCTGCTCAGTCAATACGTCGATTCGAGCTATTCGTAAGTTTAGGTGTCATGTTGGCACCACAAACACGCGACGTCTTCAATGTGGATCCCGTGTTGGTGAAAATCGTCAAGCAATCCGCCACGACCGATTATCGATTCAATTAGGTCTTAGAGCTGTTCAACAAACCTATCGCAAGCCGGCGTTCGTTCGCAATTTAACATGGTGCATTTAAGCATTAATGGACGTAAATTGAGGGTTCTTCGACTCGATATAATTACAATCCCGCACTGCATAATTTTGTCCGAGGCCCTTGAACGTCAGACCAGTCGTGATCAAATTGCAAAGAACTGCAAGCCGTCTCCGACCACACGGGGTGATGGCCGGTTGGCTCACGGGTTTCAAGTTTGTAGAACCGGTGCTTGAAACAAGAAGTTCGCGAGAGGTTGGTATCACTTCGCTGTGCGAGCATAAAGTGTGGCGTTTGAAAAAATTTGTTTTTTTTTTCTGGTTTAATTCTTTCGGTGCCAAATCTGCCTTCAACTGTTCAGATCGTTCGCTGACTTCGCCTGAGGTGTCGATGCGGCTGACGGATGTCTCCCAGAGTGATGGTCCTCCTGCAAAGCGCTGCAATCATTAAATGACATTAATTAACTATTTATTATTCAGTTGGATTTAACAAACACAATTAATGTGAGTTAATAGTGAATGACGATTCTCCTTGCAGCCGACCGTTGTAAATATTAATGACAATTATTAACGTTTATTATTAGTTGATACAAACACACAATAATCGTAGTATAAGTGAATGTGTTCTACCTGCACCGCTGCAATATTAATGAATTAATTACAAACATTTTTTATTATTAATTAACAAACACAATAATGTAGTAATAAGTGAATGATGGTTCTCCTGCAAGCTGTGCAAATATTAATGACATTAACTAACATTTTTTATTATTAATTAACAAACACAATAACGTAGTGATAAGTGAATGATGGTTCTCCTGCAAGCTGTGCAAATATTAATGACATTAACTAACATTTATTATTAATTAACAAACGTTAGTGATAAAAACATAGTGATAAGTGATGGTTGTCCTTACGTAATGCAATATTACTTAGCATTATTTACATAATTAGAGTAATAAGTGACGGTTCTTTTGCGAGCGATGCAGCATAATTGACATTAATTATTTTTAACATTATTATTTATTAGCAAACATAATAAGAACAATAAGTGACCCGAGTATATGAGTATTGTACGTACAAATTTCAAGTGAAATTTGAATGACACGTCGCTTTCCAGAGCGAACAGCAGGCCACCTACGTCGGCCCACGGGCCTGGGTCGGGTGAGCGCAAATACAGTTTTTTTTAATTGTGGCCCCAGGTGATGGGGTTAACTGTCACGTGCATGCGTTCGGTCGTAATGCGGACCGTGGTTCATCAGCACACTCACCTCTTTAATGAGCTTCTCGCCCAACGTCTTGATGTCGTTGCAGCGGTCGCGGTGAACAGCGAATTTGGTCTCGAAGCCCTCCTGCTTCTTCAGCAGACCCTAACACGTGCGTGCAAAAACCTCGTGTTCAACCTCACACGCACACGCAACAGTATTGCGAGCAAACAATCATCGAGAGTTCGTGAAACCATTAAAAAATGATTTCTAGTGAATGGTGGACCACGAATTTTGCATTCGGTACAAATTTAACTGAAAATATGCAGCAAACATAGAGTAATAATAAGTAATAAAGTTAATAAACAATTGATTATAACATAAATTAAGTAATTACGATAAACTCCTTCGGCTGTTAATATTTTGAGTATATTTAATATTGGTAGTATATTTTAAGAGTTACCCACTAATGATCGCATTCCGGAATGCACCACCAGAATCATATCACGTGTCATCACAATACATCAGATTTAGATGTTCGGTTGTTTTTAGTCATCATCGTGCATTCCGCTGCGACCCCACCCCACGGTTCCCACGTGGGAAGCCGCCCATTGTTCTAACCTTGCATTTTTTTGCGGCACGCCTGGCCTGCGTTTCGACGCACCTGCACAGCAGCCATCGTGTCTCCGTAGTCTTCGGACGACATCAGCTGAGACTTCTCGCTGATCCAGGCCTCCTCCTCCTCCACGTTGGCCACAAACTGCTGGTAGGTGAGCCAGGCACGCTTCTGGCCCCTGCAGAGCACAGACGACAACATGAAAGTTAAATCTCTCCAGAGACGCGCTGCATTCTTTCACATACGCGCCTATACGCAGTGCACGCGGGTCATTCCTGTACGCTATAACGATTCTCCCTACCGCCCTGACAGACAGAACTGGGGGAACTTTCTCCCGTTTGCGGACCTAGGTTGGCCACAGCACGTGAAAGTAGTAATGCTCGTCGCGGAAAGCCGGAAATACGTTACCGGCAACCCCCTCGGCGGTGTGAAGGTCGTACCTATGTGAGGACATGCTGCGCAGCGGTGGCCGGCGGTTCTGAATCTCCTCGGTGTCCAGTGTCGATTCCTGCATCAGCATGCGGCCCGCGTCCTGCACCGCCTGCAACACACGCGGCCACCGATCACTCAGAGCAGTCCAACACGCACGTCGCCGCCACATCGTCTAGCTCTTATATCGCTCGCTCTACCAAAAATATGTCTACCTCATTCTCTTCTAACGATGTCTCTCGGTCCAAACTATGATCGACTCTGACCAAAGACCTAGATTAAAATTGTCGAATAAATTTCAATAAAACTCAAAAACCGAACAGCGAATTAAACCAACTTTTTTTACCCGTGTGCAGCGGTGTTTGTCGGAACGTATTTTATTGCGTTTGACAGATTCCGATAAAAAAAACGTTTCTATACAGACACGTGACCACTATTAAATCACTACCGGTTCATTACCCTGTTAGGTTAAAGGATGTGACGCGTTATCGGCCGACCAATCGGAGTGCCCGCAGCTCGTGCACTAAAGCTGAAGCAATGTTTTGTAGTTGCATTATTTAAGCTGGCTATCGTGTGTGGCAATGACATGCACATGGCGATGGGTGGATGGTTACTGGTAATTTAAAACGAGTTCTTTCAATGTATGGCCACCATTCGACTGCTCGACTGTTTTTCAGGCACAAATGTGGTGTCGGTTAGTAAATTTGCGATATTTTTTTAAAACGCTGGACAACATATGTCATAACTCTCATGGTGCACAGCTGATGTACATGGCCACCTAGCTTTAATATTGCCACTCGGCCGAAAACGACCGAAATACTATTTTTCAGCTCCTGAAATTCAATTCTTAAGTATAGGATCCTATGGAGAATTTAATAGTGGTCTGTTCTCTGTCACGCTGAAAAAAATGTTTCCGGAAATGTCCACATTTTCAAATATTAATGACCTGCGAGTGCCGGGCAGTTAATTTTCACTCGTCTTCTCGTGCCTACTGCAGTGCAGAATGTCGTAGAGTGTCATTTATTGTGTAGATTGCGCTAAAGTTGGACTCGGAGAAGTTAATGTGTAAGTTGAGAACAAATCTGGCGACATTTTTTAGTGAAGGAACAGCACATTTAGCAAATAGAAACTTTTGATTGCAAATAACGAATTCATTCTAGTTCGTAATACTAACGTCAATACTATACTTAAGCCTAGCTCTTGTTCAAATTTTAGTCATGGCAATACTAGGCTTAACCCTATCCCTAACCCTTGTTACCCCCCCCCCACACACACACACAGACAGACACAGTCGAAGGTCCCTGCTTTCGTTAAATCTCGTCGTCGCGACTAATAGTCGGCGAATAGTCTTGCTATTGCTAAATTCTACTGCTAAGACGTTGTACTTGTATTATTGTATCAGGTTTTATTTCTAATTCTGTCATTGAATGTCAATCCTCTGATTTTTTTAGGAAGCTGAGGTTGCATGATCGTATGATTTCCAGTCGTTGCATCTACCACTCAAGGAGGCCTACAAGAATCGATATATCGGCACGCAGCGTAATTACCGGCATAAAGAGACACTGCGAATTCAAGAACGATGCTTGGGTAACAATTCTCATACAACATTCGTGTCTGCCACGAATTAATTAGCATTGTTTATTGCGTGAAAAGTGGCTTTCGTGGCTACACTGAACACTCTGTGGCCCAGTATTTGTCCATCTGCCGGTCTGTTGCACCCATTCAAGCATCAGCTAGAAGAATTTTGCATGAGTTACAGCCTTGAAATGAACTTGTCCCAGATGTATTGTTTTATTAGAACAAGTCTTAGTATAAAAACGGTCCATGATGTCGATCGCTTCGCCAATAGTGACTATCCGTAGCAAAGTGGAACAATGAAAGCGCTGATTTTTGTTGGGTGAACCAACTTGGATTCGCCTAATTACATGTATCTATATAAAATCATGAACATTTATGTAATTACTATACATTCATAACTGGATCAAAACATTTTACAATACGGAGTTACAATTCCTTTTCGCTAAATCTTGAATAAACATTCCAGGTAAATATAAATATTGTATAATAATATCAGGAGTTAATCTCCGAAACTGACTGTCGCCTTTGCACAAATTCTATTCCAAATGAAGCGTAAATGCCTATTCCTAAGATATGATAAAAATTGCCTCCAGCCATCATTAATTGTTGGAGCGCGTAAATAGAACGTCTACCAATAGCATTAGGATGTGATAGCGCCACCTGGTAAACAATTCCCACAGCCGCTATAAAAAAAATAACCGATTGCTTCCGAGTGCTAATTTTTGGCATAGCAGACAACAAGACATGTCGCGTTCGTTTAGCATCAAATTTGACAAAAAAACACTTTTATTTTCAGAAGATTATTCAATCCAATGCAATCGGTTTTTTATGTCCGATCATGTGGCATTCTAAATTACCGAGAAATCATATTGACGTGCGATTTTTTTTTTTTTTTTTATTTATTACATAGAATATCAAGTTTCGCATAGGTGAATGCAATTTTATTCAATGTAAATCATTCTATTCAACTCTAGCGACTACTCGAACTATGCACCGACTTGGCATTCCGCAAAACAAACGGGCACTGGAATCGCCTCATAGCCGGGAGGGTGGGGTCGAAGAAATCGCCAAAACTCAAAAACCAAACCGCGAATTAAACCAACATTTTGCACCCGTGTGCAGCGGTGTTTGTCGGAACGTATTTCATTGCGTTTGACAGATTCAGAAAAAAGTTTCTATACAGACACGTGACCACTATTAAATCACTACCGGTTCATTACCCTGTTAGGTTAAAGGATGTGACGCGTCATCGGCCGACCAATCGGAGTGCCCGCAGCTCGTGCACTAAAGCTGACGCGATGTTTTGTAGTTGCATTATTTAAGCTGACTATCGTGTGTGGCAATGACATGCACATGGAGATGTGTGGATGGTTTCTGGTAATTTAAAACGAATT
>NW_014578736.1:12447-19466 GCF_000485595.1 Priapulus caudatus
TCTCACGAAAATTGAATGGTTTGTGTAGTCTTGTATTCGCGCGCATTTACTTTAGTATATTGAAATTATCATTCACGAGTTGAACTGCTCACGTAAATGATAGTGATTGGTTCGTCAACGAAATTAATATACGTGAAGTAATGAGATTTGTTTCGAATAAAGAGTAAATAATTACATTATTAATTACAAAATTGAAAAAAATTGTTCAATCTTTGAAACGTTTTACTGACGTTTATATCAGAACGTAATCCAAAATCCTAGTGTGTGGATACATTTGATTGACATAGTAATTTCTCTTCTAGGGTTGAAGGCAGATTTGGTCACGCAGATTACATGCTTGCTATCGAGAAGAGGTGAGTTAGTGAGAACAGACCACTATTAACTCCTCCATAGGATCCTATACTTAAGAATTGAATTTCAGGAGCTGAAAAATAGTATTTCGACCGTTTGCGGCAAGTGGCCAATATTAAAGTTGGTAGCCATGTACTTCAGCTGTGCACCATGGAGTTATGGACATATGTTGTCAAGCATTGAAAAACATATCGCAATTTACTAACGACACCACATTTGTGCATGAAAACAGTCGAGCAGTCGAAATGGGGGCCATACATTGAAAGAATTCGTTTAAATAATACCTTGTTTTCCCTAGACCCCTCCGTATGACTCAAGATGGCTGCGTCCAGAGTGTTTGATCTGTTTTCTATGTGCTGTCTATATTTTACCCACTCTTTAGTCAATATATGGTTATTCTATCTTATACTTGCGAGTTCAATCTATCCATCCTGATCTAGGCTACTGCTCATGTGAGTTACACACCCCCGAAATCTCCGCAATACAAAAAGCAATCCTACACAACTCCAGTCAAGGTAAATATAGTATACGGTACATGACATAAGACTCGCAGCTAGGGCCTGCATACCTCCCAAATCTAATTGGTTTGATACAAATCACTGGTGCCTCAACTGCCTCAATGACGTCACAGTGTTGTCATATTTATGGCACATCCATTCTATAAACCAATAAGCCTCAACAACGAACGGGTACAGCGCGGGCGTCACGGCTGAAACGTTTTTGGATCGAATCCCATCCGTTTTTTAATTATTTTTCTGTTTTCTGTATTTTTCTATCTTATCCATTTTAACTATTTTTTCCCAATTAACGCAAATATTTACATGATTTTATTTACAACAATTTAATAACAAACAAAGAATTTTTACAATTAATTTTTACAATTAATTTTTTTTTTAATTAATTTTTAATTTAGGTTAGGGTTAGTGTTAGGGTCACAATGCACATATAAACAGGAGTTTTCAGTCACGTGAGTTGTATCAACCAATGGGATTTGGGAGGGTTGCAGGCCCTAGCTGCGAGTTGACATATGACCACGTTTTTAGTTTAATACTTCAATCTAAGGCATCTCTCCACATAATTTGTCATAAAGGTAGCCGGCAAAATGACAAGAAAGTGTGACAACAACAAGAGTGCGATTTCAACCGCAACTATACGAATAATTAGGTATTCTACACATATTGTTGATGTTAATTATGTTACAATATAATTATGGCATACCTGAAACGGATAACCCCAATTCGCGAAGTTCATCTTTAAGGTCTACAACACTCAATTTCTTTAGTTCATCATTGGTTCGCTTTTCCTATTAAAGACAAAACAGCATCGAGTACATTTCATTGTTTGTGCAGAATATTCTTCCAGTTTGGTGGACCACAAAAAATTACAAGTGATCGAGGAAAAGAATTTGTTAACTCTCTAAATGATTCGATGTTTCTAGCTTTAGCTTGCGCTATTAAACTTAAATGGTCCTCAGATTTAAGTATTAAACTAAAACGTGGTCACTTAATTGTGCTAGTTTTTGCTTGCGGTATTAAACTTAAATGGGCTTTAGATTGAAGTATTAAACTAAAACGTGGTCACTTATGCTAGATTTAGCTTGCGGTATTAAACTTAAATGGTCCTTAGATAGAAGTATTAAACTAAAACGTTGTCACTTATGCGAGCTTTATCTTGCGGTATTACACTTAAATGGTCCTTAGATTAAAGTATTAAATTAAACGTGGTCACTTATGCGAGCTTTAGCTTGCGGTATTACACTTAAATGGTCCTTAGATTGAAGTATTAAACTAAAACGTGGTCACTTATGTCAACTCGCAGCTAGGGCCTGCATACCTCTCAAATCCCATTGGTTGATACAAATCACGTGACTGAAACTCCTGTTTTATAGTGCATTGTGACCCTAACCCTAACCCTAACCCGAACCCTAACCCTAACCCTAACCTAATTAAAATTTAATTAAAAAAATAAAAATAAATTAAATTGTAAAAATTATTTGTTGTTATTAAATTGTTGTAAATAAATCATGTAAATATTTGCGTTATTTGGGAAAAAAATTGTTAAATGGATAAAGATAGAAAAATACAGAAAACAGGAAAAATAATAAAAAAACGGATGGGATTCAATCCAAAAACCTTTCAGCCGCGACGCCTGCGCTGTACCCGTTCGGCTATTGAGGCTTATTGGGTTTATAGATTATGGATGTGCCATAAATATGACAACACTGTGACGTCATTGAGGCAGTTGAGGCACGTGATTTGTATCAACCAATGCGATTTGGGAGGTATGCAGGCCCTAGCTGCGAGTCTTATGTCATGCTTCCGTATACTATATTTACCTGGACTGGAGTTGTGTAGTATTGCTCTTGGTATTGTGGAGATATCTGGGGTGTGTAACTCACATGAGCAGCAGCCTAGATCAGAATGGATAGATTGAACTCGGAGTATAGATAGAATAACCATATATTGACTAAAGAGAGGATGAAATATAGACAGCACATAGAAAACGATCAACACCTGGGCGCAGCCATCTTGGATCATACGGAAGGGGTCTAGGGAAAACAAGGTAGTTTAAAACGAATTCTTTCAATGTACGCGCCCCATTCGACTGCGGCGACTGTTTTATCAGGCACAAATGTGGTGTCGGTTAGTAAATTGCGTATTATTTTAAAAAAAATGCTGGACAACATATGTCATAACTCTCATGTAGTGCACAAGCTGAAGTACATGGCTACCTCAAGCTTTATATTGCCACTTGGCCCGAAAATCGGTACGAAATACTATTTTTTCAGCTCTTGAAATTCAATTCTTTAAGCCTATAGCGATTCTATAGAGGATTAATAGTTGGTCTTGCCTTCTCATAATCGCACTGTTCTCGATAATAAGCATGTAATGACAAAAACAGCATCGCCCCATACATTTCAGGTGTCTGTGCAGAATGTATTCGTCCAGTCGCTAGGTGGCACGCACAACATTTATAAGTGATCGAGGTAAAGAATTTGTTACACTCTCTAATGATTCGATGTTTCCTAGCTTTAGCTTGCGGTATTAAACTTAAATGGCTCTTAGATTGAAGTATTATAACTAAAACGTGGTCACTTATGCGAGCTTAGTCTTGCGGTATTAAACTTAAATGGTCTTAGATTGAAGTATTAAACTAAAACGTGGTCACTTATGCTAGCTTTAGCTTGCGGTATTAAACTTAAATTATCCTTAGATTGAAGTATTAAACTAAAACGCGGTCACTTATGTCATGCTTCGTATACTTATTTACCTGGACTGGAGTTGTGTAGTTTGTGCTCTTCGTATTGTGGAGATTTTGGGGTGTGTAACTCACATGAGCAGCAGCCTAGATCAGGATGGATAGATTAAACTCGCAGTATAGATAGAATAACCATATATTGACTAAAGAGAGGATAGAATATAGACAGCACATAGAAAACGATCAACACCTGGGCGCAGCCATCTTGGATCATACGGAAGGGGTCTAGGGAAAACAAGGAGTGTATACTCGAAAGCGATAACGCGAAATATATATAGAGTATAATAATCAACGCATTTATGTACTATTAATCAGCATAATATACGAGGAGATTTGATTAGAATGAATAGTCTAATAGTCTATAAGTTGTCGAAGAGAGGAATATTTACTTAGAAACGAGTTGCGTCAGATGGTGCAATAATCGTACCAGCCACGGAATCTGCGTGAGGGGGTAGTGCTTTGACGACGCGTGCTAAACAACGGCACGTAAGGGGGCGTGGCCAGCTAGGTATATATAAGGCGCGCCGAACCAATCACGAGAGCGTTATTTTTCAGGCCAGGTAGAAAGAAGAAGAAGAAGAAGAAGAAGAAGAAGAGAAAGATGAAGAAAGCATTTTAGGTCTCGGGGAGGGAGATAGCAGAGGGAATAGGAGCACGGGTTTTCAGGTAGGTAGAACTACGGGTACAGGGAATAAAACGGGGAAGAAGGAGAAGAACAGGATTTCAGGTAGGTAGAGCCAAGAGCGACTACGAGGGAGAACCCGTGGAGCCTACCTAGGTCTACGCGAAGAAAGGACGAACGGGAGAGGGGAAGACAAAGCCGGCGACGCGTTAATTCTTATCTTAGTCTGGTGGTTATAGGCTCCTGCATATACAAATGCAGGGAATCATTTGTAAGCTAGTAAGAAACAATAAAACTATAACCGTACAGTTAACCAAATCTAACTGTGTTCTGTTCCACTGGTACCACCTGTTATACGCTGCGGCATCACCGTCCTGCCTTCGCAAGGAGCGAACACTGAATCCACACAACTAAACACACGTTAACTATATAACGCCTGTCATACCGTAGTTGGCTACCTCTAAGGCCACTACAGTATGAGCGAGTCATGTTTTTATTAATCGTAGCAGTGTGGGTTGTTGCTTAAATGTTGGCTGGGCAGTAGTGTACCCCAAACCCGGGACATTTGTGGCAACTACCGTGCACTGTTACAAATTTATTTCAGCTGGTATACCTTAGCGGGGGGGGGGTAACAGCTGTATAAAATGCGCTAAGACAGACAGTACAAGCGGGTGCTGTAGGGTGTTCGGAGTCGGGTCCCGCCATATTGTCCGGTAGGAAAGTGTATTTGCGCCATCGTTTGCCCCATAACCATGTATTATACACACTATTAACCCGACCAGGCTGTGTGACTAACGTCAATTTACATTGCTAGGGGTATTCTAACCCTAACAATACCGTTTCTTGGAGCTAACACACTATATACACACTATGCTGTGTAGCAAACCTCCCGTTTTCACAGACGACTTGTATAAAGGAGAGGTCATATTTGAATAAAACTCAAAAACCGAACAGCGAATTAAACCAACATTTTGCACGCGTGTGAAGCGGTGTTTGTCGGAACGTATTTTATTGCGTTTGACAGATTCCGGGAAAAAAGTTTCTATACAGACACGTGACCACTTATAAATCACTACCGGTTTATTACCCTGTTAGGTTAAAGGATGTGACGCGTCATCGGCCGACCAATCGGAGTCCCCGCAGCTCGTGTACTAAAGTTGATGCGGTATTTTGTGGTTGTCCTAGTTAGGCTGGCTAACGTGTGTGGCAATGACATGACATGGAGATGGGTGGATGGTTACTTGTAATTTAAAACGAATTCTTTCAATGTATGGCCCCCATTCGACTGCGCGACTGTTTTTCAGGCACAAATGTGGTGTCGTTTAGTAAATTCGCGATATTTTTTAAAACGCTGGACAACATATGACATAACTCTCATGGTGCAAAGCTGAAGTACATGGTTACCTAGCTTTAATATTGCCACTTGGCTGAAAACGGTCAAAATACTATTTTTCAGCTCCTAAAATTCAATTTTTAAGTATAAGATCCTATGGAAGATTTAATAGTGGTCTGTTCTCATAACTCACCTCTTCTCGATAGTAAGCATGTAATCTGGTGACCAAATCTTCCTTCAACCCTAGAAGAGAAATTACTATGTCAATCAAATGTATCCACACACTAGGATTTGGATTACGCTCTGATATAAACGTAGTAAAAACGTTTCAAAGATTAAAGCAATTTTTTTTCAATTTTGTAATTAATAATGTATTATTTACTCTATTCGAAACAAATCTCATACTTCACGGTAATTTACTTTCGTTGACGGAACCAATCACTATAATTTACGTGGGCAGTTCAACTCGTGAATGATAATTTCATATACTAAAGTAAATGCGCGCGAATACAAGAACATCACAAATATTCAATGTTTCGTTAACACATAATTTGTCATAACGGTAGCCGGCAAAATGACAAGAAAGTGCGACAACAACAAGAGTGCGATTTCAACCGCAACTATACGAATAATTAGGTTTCTAGCACATATTGTTGATGTTAATTATGTTACAATATAATTATGGCATACCTGAAACGGGTAACCCCAATTCGCGAAGTGAATCTTTAAGGTCTACAACTCTTATTCTTTAGTTCACCTTGGTTTGCTTTTCCTATAAAAACAAAAACATCACGAGTACATTTCAGTGTCTGTGCAGAATATTCTTCCCAGATAGGNTTAAACTTAAATGGTTCTTAGATTGAAGTATTAAACTAAAACGTGGTCACTTATGCTAGCTTTAGCTTGCGGTATTAAACTTAAATGGTCCTTAGATTAAAGTATTAAACTAAAACGTGGTCACTTAGGCTAGCTTTAGCTTGCGGTATTAAACTTAAATGGTCCTTAGATTGAAGTATTAAACTAAAACGTGGTCACTTATGTCATGCTTCCGTATACTATATTTACCTGGACTGGAGTTGTGTAGTTTTGCTCTTTGTATGAGCGAGTCATGTTTTCATTAATCGTAGCAGTGCGAGTGGTTGCTGCATGGGCAGTAGTGTACCCCTACAACCCGGGACATTTGTGGCAACTACCGTGCACTGTTACAAATTTATTTCAGCTGGTATACCTTAGCGGGGGAGGGGTTAACAGCTGTATGAAATGCGCCCAGTACAGACAGTACAGGCGGGCGCGGTAGAGGGTTCGGAGTCGGGTGCCGCCATATAGTCATGTAGGAAAATGTATTTGCGCTATCGGTTGCTCCATAACCCTGTACCACGACCAGGCTGTGGGACTAACGTTAATATACATTGCTAGGGTTATTCTAACCCTAGCAATACCGTTTCTTGGAGCTAA
>NW_014578736.1:19491-23301 GCF_000485595.1 Priapulus caudatus
AATTTTGTAATTAATAATGTATTATTTACTCTATTCGAAACAAATCTCATGCTTCACGGTAATTTACTTTCGTTGACGGAACCAATCACTATAATTTACGTGGGCAGTTCAACTCGTGAATATTAATTTCATATACTAAAGTAAATGCGCGCGAATACAAGAACTACACAAACATTCAATGTTTCGTGAACACATAATTTAATTGTCATAAAGTAGCCGGCAAAATGACAAGAAAGTGCGACAACAACAAAAGTGCGATTTCAACAGCAACTATACGAATAATTGGGTGTTCTACACATATTGTTGATGTTAATTATGTTACAATATAATTATGGCATACCTGAAACGGGTAACCCCGATTCGCGAAGTGAATCTTTAAGGTCTACAACTCTCAATTTCTTTAGTTCACCCTTGGTTTGCTTTTCCTATTAAAAACAAAAGAGCATCGAGTACATTTCAGTGTCTGTGCAGAATATTCTTCCAGATAGATGCACCACAAAAAATTATAAGTGATCGAGTTAAAGAATTTGTTAACTCTCTAAATAATTCGATGTTTCTAGCTTTAGCTTGCGGTATTAAACTTAAATGGTCCTTAGATTGAAGTATTAAACTAAAACGTGGTCACTTATGTCATACTTCCATATACTATATTTACCTAAACTGGAGTTGTGTAGTTTTGCTCTTTGTATGAGCGAGTCATGTTTTCATTAATCGTAGCAGTATGAGTGGTTGCTGCATGGGCAGTAGTGTACACCTACAACCCGGGACATTTGTGGCAACTACCGTGCACTGTTACAAATTTATTTCAGCTGGTATACCTTAGCGGGGGAGGGGTTAACACCTATATGAAATGCGCCCAGTACAGACAGGCGGGCGCGGTAGAGGGTTCGGAGTCGGATGCTGCCATATAGTCCGGTAGGAAAGTGTATTTGCGCCATCGTTTGCTCCATAACCATGTACCACGACCAGGCTGTGTGACTAACGTCAATATACATTGCTAGGGGTATTCTAACCCTAGCAATACCGTTTCTTGGAGCCAACACACGATATACACACTATATACACACACACAGTAGCCTATACACACTATACTGTGTAGCAAACCTCCCGTTTTCAAAGACGACTTGTATAAAGGAGAGGTAATTTTTGAATAATTGATGTTACTAAGTGATAATATTCTACGAATGAAATTGTATTCTATTCAATTTATATGAGCCTATCTAGCCATCTTTGGAGAAAACGATAAGATAGGATCTGTCACACATGTTAACTGTTACACATGTTAACTTTATAGTAGGCTTGTTTGGCACTAGGTGGCGGTAGCTTACAGTAGTATGTAGGGTATGTAGTGTAGTGGCCCTAGGGGTAGCCAACTACGGTATGACAGGCGTTATATAGTTAACGCGTGTTTAGTTGTGTGGATTCAGTGTTGCGATTGCAGCTCCGCCATTCCATCCACAATGACTGCCTTCTTTCGATGCACCGGGAGTCTTGCCTCATCAGTCTCATCAGTGGAAGAGACAGGTGGCGCCTCCTTCTCAACCAAGCTCATCAGCGTACTCTTGTTTAGACAATGTAGCATCACACCATCAGCAGCAAAGAGGGACCTCGGAACCACAGAAAACTCGTACTTGCCAATTGCTTCTTGTATGTTGATTTCCGGCCGTGACTGGCACACCACCATCATCCGGGCAAACAGACTTCTCTCCTCTTCTAACTCAACTACCTTGTTCTTCACGGCAACCCTGGTCTTCTTTAGAGTAGTCTTCCACGTTAGAAGCTTGCGTTTCTTCATGGGAGACCACAGATTGACATTGCCTTTCTGGATGCGTTCCGACATGCTGAGGTCACCTCGAGCCATCTGCACTTGACATACTAAGCAAAACCGCCGGGATTAATCATCTTCTGCCATAGCATCCATATTTTCAACAAGAACACACCTGCTTGAACTGTAAGTCAAAATGTCGGTCTAATAATGTCAGAGCCTCGATTTCGTGCCAGATATGTCACGTGATCATTTTAGTGGAATATTATGGTCTAGCCATGTCCAAGTCGCTGAGGTTAGTAATCGCTGAAAGTTTGGCGGAATTTTATTGAAAATAAAAAAAGTTATAGCCATTTATATATCAAATAAAGGAGAGGTCATGTTTGAATAAAACTCAAAAACCGAACAGCGAATTGAACCAACGTTTTGCACCCGTGTGCAGCGGTGTTTGTCGGAACGTATTTTATTGCGTTTGACAGATCCCGAGAAAAAAAAGTTTCTATACAGTCACGTGACCACTATTAAATCACTACTGGTTCATTACCCTGTTAGGTTAAAGGATGTGACGCGTCATCGGCCGACCAATCGGAGTGCCCGCAGCTCGTGCACTAAAGCTGACGCGATGTTTTGTTGTTGCATTATTTAAGCTGGCTATCGTGTGTGGCAATGACATGCACATGGAGATGGGTGGATGGTTACTGGTAATTTAAAACGAGTTCTTTCAATGTATGGCCCCCATTCGACTGCTCGACTGTTTTTCAGGCACAAATGTGGTGTCAGTTAGTCAATTCGCAATATTTTTTTAAAATGCTGGACAACATATGTCATAACTCTCATAGTGCACAGCTGAAGTACATGGCTACCTAGCTTTAATATTGCCACTCGGTCGAAAACGGTCGAAATACTATTTTTCATCTCCTGAAATTCAATTCTTAAGTATAGGATCCTATAGAGGATTTAATAGTGGTCTGTTCTCATAACTCACCTGTTCTTGATAGCAATTAGCATGTAATCTGGTGACCAAATCTGCCTTCAACCCTAGAAGAGAAATTACTATGTCAATCAAATGTATCCACACATTAGGATTTGTATTACGCTCTGATATAAACGTAGTAAAAACGTTTCAAAGATTGGACCAATTTTTTTTTAAATTTTGTAATTAATAATGTATTATTTACTCTATTCGAAACAAATCTCATACTTCACGGTAATTTACTTTCGTTGACGGAACCAATCACTATAATTTACGTGGGCAGTTCAACTCGTGAATGATAATTTCATATACTAAAGTAAATGCGCGCGAATACAAGAACTACACAAACATTCAATGTTTCGTGAACACATAATTTAATTGTCATAAAGTAGCCGGCAAAATGACAAGAAAGTGCGACAACAACAAGAGTGCGATTTCAACAGCAACTATACGAATAATTAGGTGTTCTACACATATTGTTGATGTTAATTATGTTACAATATAATTATGGCATACCTGAAACGGGTAACCCCAATTCGCGAAGTGCATCTTTAAGGTCTACAACTCTCAATTTCTTTAGTTCAGCCTTGGTTCGCTTTTCCTATTAAAGACAAAACAGCATCGAGTACATTTCAGTGTCTGTGCAGAATATTCTTCCAGTTTGGTGCACCACAAAAAATTATAAGTGATCGAGTTAAAGAATTTGTTAACTCTCTAAATAATTCGATATTTCTAGCTTTAGCATGCGGTATTAAACTTAAATGGTCCTTAGATTGACGTATTAAACTAAAACGTGGTCACTTATGCTAGCTTTGGCTTGCGGTATTAAACTTAAATGGTCATTAGATTGAAGTATTAAACTAAAACGTGGTGACTTATGCTAGCTTTAGCTTGCGGTATTAAACTTAAATGGTTCTTAGATTGAAGTATTAAACTAAAACGTGGTGACTTATGCTAGCTTTAGCTTGCGGTATTAAACTTAAATGGTTCTTAGATTGAAGTATTAAACTAAAACGTGGTGACTTATGCTAGCTTTAGCTTGCGGTATTAAACTTAAATGGTTCTTAGATTG
>NW_014578736.1:24960-26800 GCF_000485595.1 Priapulus caudatus
TATATCAGAGCCTCGTTTCCATGTTGAAAAATGGTGTTGTTTCTAAAACACCCCCTAAAATAGCCCGGTGCAAGTTTCAATGTTGCCAACATATATTTTCATGTTCCATATGGTCCCCTCGACACATGTAGCCTAGCTGTTTGCTTGTAGCCTGAATTTCCCACAGGATTACATTTGCTCCCTGACTAACAGTTAGATTCGGTTAACTGTACGGTTATAGTTTTATTGTTTCTTACTAGCTTACAAATAATTCCCCTGCATTCGTATATGCAGCGGATCCTATAACCACTAGACTAAGATTAAAGAATTAACGCGTCGCCGGCTTCGTCTTCCCCTCTCCCGTTCGTCCTTTCTTCGCGTAGACCTAGGTAGCCTTTACGGGTGTCTCCCTCGTAGTCGCTCCTGGCTCTACTTAACTGAAATCCCGTTCTTCTTTCCTTCCCGTTTTATTCCCTGTACCCGTAGTTCTACCTACCTGAAAACCCGTGCTCCTATTCCTTCTGCTTCTCTCTCCCCGGGACCTACAATGCTTTCTTTCTCTTTCTCTTCTTCCTCTTCTTCCTCTTTTTCTTCCTCTTCTTCTTCTTCTTCTTCTTTCTACCTAGCCTGAAAAATAACGCACTCTCATCCATCCCATTCCCCTAACCATCTCCTGATTCTTTTTTTACGGGGAGGCGTCCCGCTCTACATTGGTACAGCAGCTTACTGCCGATTTTATTATTATTGTAAAAGGTTTCTTGTTTAGGAAATGTTTTCCTTTTATATAGTTCTGGTGTGCTTTTACTTACCATCTCCTTTCTCCATCTGACTGTGCTGCCTTTTATAATGATTTTCTCCACCGTATTGTTCCATGATTCGCTGTTTTCCCAGTCTCTATTTATCAATAACTGTTCTTCGTCATACTTTCCCCCCAGGAATTTTACTCGTCTATTCCAATCCGATGTAAAATTTCCTGCACTGATAGCTTCCGCTATTCCCCTGCATTTCCTCTCTTCATCCATATAATTTAATCTCCCTAAATATTTAAGTTTGCTCTTCGCTTCTTTATCATCAAACGTGGACCATCCAAGCTCCCCCCTTATTGTTTCAATATCCGCGAAGGGTAGGGCACCTAACAGTTCCCTGCCAAGCTGGTTTTGGGTATTTTCAAGGGCTTGGAGAGTGCCTGTTTCTTTTTTCTTATCCTTATATATGATTATGTCATTTCCATAGGTTAGGGCAGGTACTGCTACTGTCTTCCACAGTTCTCTCCCTACCCAGTAACTGCTGCAGCTATAGTATGCCTTCGTTGCTATTATCCCTCGGTATTTCCTTGCCTTTACTCGCACTTCACTTTCATGTAGTTCGACACAGTTTTGTTTATTTTAATCCCTAGGTATGTGTTTATTCAATAACGGTTTCTAGACTTAGCCTCCCTAGTTTGAAATTTGCATCCTCATATTCCGCGTTATTATTATTAAAAATCATGACTTGAGACTTGTCTTCGGGAGTATGGAACCAAAGAGCCTATATTGATGACTAACATTGACATCTACGCAAACAGATATATGACATCACGTCTTAATGACTTTACACAATGTTCTAGGCTGGTTCTTATAAATCATTGTTTATCAGTTTACATAGAGTAAAGGTACAAACTTAGGGATTATGGATAAACAAAATAGGACATTCACATGGGTAGACTGCCCTCCTGTCCTGGGGGGTCATTCTTCCCCAGCATGGCGCTAACTAATTTCTTTAGCCTTGAGTAATAACTTTATACGTTGCCAACTAACGTACGTTCACTCTAGGAATCTTGCTGGCAACTTTACTACGCGGCCGTGACGGGTCTTGCCTGGAC
>NW_014578736.1:26810-30889 GCF_000485595.1 Priapulus caudatus
AATGATTTTCTCCACCGTATTGTTCCATTATTCACTGTTTATCCAAGTCTCTATTTATCAATAACTGTTCTTCGATATACTTTCCCCAGGAATTTTACTCGTCTATTCCAATCCGATGTAAAATTTCCTGCACTGATAGCTTCCGCTATTCCCCTGCATTTCCTCTCTTCATTCATATAATTTAATCTCCCTAAATATTTAAGTTTGCTCTTCGCTTCTCTATCCTCAAACGTGGACCATCCAAGCTCCCCTCTTATTGTTTCAATACCCGCGGAAGGTGGGGCACCTAACAGTTCCCTGCCAAGCTGGTTTTGGGTATTTTCAAGGGCTTGGAGAGTGCCTGTTCCTTTTTTCTTATCCTTATATATAATTATGTCATTTCCATAGGTTAGGGCAGGTACTGCTACTGTCTTCCACAGTTCTCTCCCTACCCAGTAACGGCTGCAGTTATAGTATGCCTTCGTTGCTATTATCCCTCGGTATTTCCTTGCCTTTACTCGCACTTCACTTTCATGTAGTTTGACACAGTTTTCTATGTTATTGTTTATTTTAATTCCTAGGTATGTGTTTATTCAATAACGGTTTCTAGACTTAGCCTCCCTAGTTTGAAATTTGCATCCTCATATTCCGCCTTTGTTGGAAAGCGCCGGCTCCACAGTTATAGTCTCTATTATTCTATATTAGTTCGCGGCACGGACGCAATCACAATAAATCACACCATGACATATATTTGTTGATTCCGCCGTAATGGCACCTGCTTCATCTATTAGGGACCGGATTTGTTGATGCAAAACGCGCAGGTAGAAGCAGACTCGGTTTCCTTGTTTCACCCGCGACGGTCCAGTTTCCAGTTTTGTCCAGCTCCGATCTTGCCTTGTTTTCCCACACGTAGTCCGTCTATACTTCTTCTTTCAACCTTCCCACCTTCCACCTTCACCCCGCCGAGCGTCTTCGCGAACCCCTTCTCTAAGGTACGAAATTACTTGTATTCCATTACGTATTCTGTGTGTGTAGACATCTGTGTAGTATCGTAGAATTGTGTGTGTGTAGGCTGTATAAGTGCTAGCCACGTGTAAGAAATATTCTGTGGTAAAATAGACGCACGAAGAGTAGTTTTCATAATACGGTGTTCCTGTTATCTATTGACGCAACCTGACGCTACCCTTAAAAAGGGTGCCACTACCTCACACCTACTAAACCGAGAACCTGGAACGAGAAGTGAAAAGCTTTCTTAGACCTTATTATTATTAAAAATCATGACTTGAGACTTTTCCTCGGGAGTATGGAACCAAAGAGCCTATATTGATGACTAACATTGACATCTACGCACACAGATATATGACATCACATGACTTTACACAATGTTCTAGGCTATAAATCATTGTTTATCAGTTTACATAGAGTAAAGGTACAAACTTAGGGATTATGGATAAACAAAATAGGACATTCACATGGGTAGACTGCCCTCCTGTCCTGGGGGGTCATTCTTCCCCAGCATGGCGCTAACTAATCTCTTTAGCCTTGAGTAATAACTTCGTACGTTGCCAACTAACGTACGTTCACTCTAGGAATCTTGCTGGCAACTTTACTACGCGGCCGTAACGGGTCTTGCATGGACTGGAAGCATTTCTTTGGGTACGATATCTGTCCCGCTACTGGAATCCTGGGACGAGGTGTCACCTTGAGCATCAGCTGGAGACATATTAGCTGCTTTACATGAAGCCTGGTTGGACTCCTCATCGTACAGCTTGACCATCCGTCCGGTAGTTGGCTCACGCAGATGGCTGCGGTTTCGTCGTAGGCGTGTTCCATTTGGAACGTCTCTGCAACGTAACTTCGCGGCTGCTCGTGTCGTGTGGCCACTTCCCCGGGACACCAAGTTTTGTTGCATTTGTCTATGATCCGCACTACCTGCCCCACGTGGAGCGGTGGTAGGTTAGGCGCGTCTGGAGTCTGCTGCCGCATTTTCTCATTCCGATTCTGCAGCTGCTTGGCTCCGAGCTCACCGTGGCTCGGTAACAGTGCGATGAGTGGACAGCCAAACATCAGCTCTTCTGGTCAAATCTGTATCTACAGGTATGGCGCGTAAATTTAGAAATGTCATTTGCAAATCTTCTCCACATTCCAACGTCTTCTTTATGATGGGCTATACATGGCGGATGTGACGCTCAATGAAGCCGGTAGCGTCGCGGGTATAGTGAGGTGAGCTTGTGACGTGATTAATGCTCCATGACTTGACACATTGAGGGAAGGCTTGCCCCGTGTACTGTGGTACATTGTCAGTCATGAGCTCGTCTGGTCTTCCGAACAGAGCACAGTAGGCTTTAATCTTGCTTGCCACTGCTTGGCTTGAAACGGGTGTGTGCATGACATCGACCAGTGGGTACTTTGTGCGCAAACCCTATCCGCAACTATCAAGTACTGCTGATTGTTATATATATATATATATATATACTCTAGGACTACTTGATACTTTTGATACTGTAGGAGCGAGATTTTGAACCTCGTGACTCAGACGCAAGTGAGGGGACTCATAACGCACTACGGATCTCTCTCTCGCTCTTTTCTCGATGTACGAGGAACTAGTTCAAATAGTGATATTGTTGAACAAAATCAATGAACAAATACTGAATTTGCAACTACTATTCCTGCTTCCAGAACTGAATGAACAGTCGCAGTGCGATTATACAATTTATTATTACGGTTAATATTTCTATGTATGCGTGTACGTGTACGCATAATTTATTAGCTCAATTCAAATTGTACAGTGCTCACTCTACTATGCTCTGATAACTTTCTAGTAATAACTATGAGTCAAAATCTAAGACGACTAATTACACCCAAGAACCACCACAACTCACGGACAAACTAGTATTACAAGTAGCGAATCTCACCATGATTGAAGTGTTCAAATTCTCTGGAACCTAGCTGTGGGGTGATGATGGGGGCTGTTGCAGCGACCAGTATAGAGAGGATGTGTGCAACGATGAGTCCTCGGTAACTGTCAGGGAATGGTTGCTCCTTGCTCACCGCTTTATATAGGTGCGAGGGCTCACGCTGCCAGACGCTTGCACTGTGCGAATAGGAACGACGGTGGCAATAATGTTAGAGCAGTGTTACCGTGACAGACTTGTTACCGCTCTGAAAAATAGGGAAACCCCAGATAGACGCCCAAAAAACCCCAGAAAACCCCAGATCTCAAAAGAAGTTATATCACTGCGTAAGTGGCCCGGGAAAAATGGAGGAGAAATGTGACGGCCGCAGGACATGAATGGTAACTGAAATCGCGTGAAATACGCGAGCCGTGAAATCGTGAGAAATCGTCAAAACAAGGTGAGGTCGCTGGGTGAAACAACGTATTGTCGCGCCTTTGCGACAACAAATGACCTCTTTCTTGCTAGAAATGAGTTGACAACATCCTCAAGAAGACCTCTGTAAAATTTTACCCCCACATTAACCAAAGTCACGATATGGAGGTGTAAACGCTACTCTGAGCGAAAAGAACTTTTAATGCAGCACAACGTTCGCTCAGCTGTGTACCGCATGTGTAAACACTGTAAACATCATGTGGTGCTACTTTCGTAAATTTCGTTTAGATTTCATGAAGAAATGTTGTGAAAGTAGCAATACAGTAGGTATATATGCAATTTTTATGCGAGATGCTAGTTGCTGGAAGACAAAGCAGCAGAAAAGCCAGCATGGATAGTAATTTCTCTTACCGAACGTGAGCAGGCCTAACCCGCAGACGATTGTTAGAATAAAGCGCGCCACCTCTTCTTCTGTCCGTGTGCGAGTGGACGACGATGATGATGATGTATACTCTCCGCTGGAAAGGTTGTCCCGTTCTACTCCGCTTCCAGTTCGACAATAACCGGTGCCCGGTGCGTGAACGCAGTTTGGCGTCACAATTTTATTTCTCTCGTGGCGTAATCAATAATTAAATGAAGTTGTTCGTGGTTGCTAACGACTCACGCCAGTAACGTAGCTACGAGTGCAACGATCTATATATATATATATATATATATATATATATATATATATATATACTCTCTCTCTCTCTACTACTACTATATATATAT
>NW_014578736.1:32042-34881 GCF_000485595.1 Priapulus caudatus
GAGAAGGTGAAGGAGGAGCGGAGAAGGTGATGGAGATCGAATGAAAAAGGTCATGGAGGAGGAGTAGGGTGCAGGAGGAGGAGGAGGAGGGGAGAAGGTGGTGGAGGAGGAGTAGGGGCAGGAGGAGGAGAAGGAGGAGGAGGAGGAGGAGGAGGAGGGGGAGACAGTGATAGATGAGCAAGAGGTGAGAAGGTGATGGAGATTGAAGGGAGAAGGTGATGTGGGAGTAGGAGGGGGTAGTTGAATTATTCACATTATCAGGAGTAGATAACAACATATATGTGTTTACACTCTGTTTCTTCCTAAATTATTCCTTCTTATTATTCTTATTATATTTTCATGAACTGAGTGAACAATTTTTTTAACTAACAGTTTTCTCAAACGATATTTGCCATTAAAGTATAGATAACACGGTAACTCCACGGGTATTAAACGACATAATTGTATTCACTCGGCACTTTGTTCTCCTATTTCGGCATACAAAGGCTTGCAACTTTGTACGTGCGCCACAGAATTAAGTAGTGTAGAAAATAAAATGTGGTGAATACTATTTTGGTGAAAAATGACACGTCTTTATATGGTCATAGGTATGTCTTTGCTAGCTGGTAAACAATCTGATAACCATTCTGCATTTCACGTAAGTAAATCATAAACAGAATATGGTAATAATCATACAAAATAACAAGTATAACAAAAAAGAATAACAAATTCTCACGAATAAACAAAAACTTGCTATGAAATAATAAACGAAAATGTCCATGAATAAACAATAAATCAGAAGAAATCATAAACATATCCATTTTATAGACGCAGGGGCAATCTCAGCCACATCCCAGTCCCACGTACGGAGTGGGGTCACCATAGAAACAATATAGATAACCTGATATCGCCAACTTTCTTTCTCACCGGGAGCTACAGGGAGCTTTTATTCTTTTATATCTCGCTGTTTTATTCCCATCTTGTGCTGTATACGCCATATTTTTCGCGTACAGATGTTTTCGCGAATTCAGAGTTCGCGAGTGGTTAATTTTGCGGTCGGTGAATTATGAATTATTCGGTATGAATTATTCGCGTGTTGTTATTTTCGCGTCGGGGACGCGTTCGCGAAATTCGCGAAAATTAAATCACCGCGAAATATACAGCTTATACAGTAGGCCAAAACAGAGGCTATCTTAATACATCCCAGCGATTGTAAAAACGGACACAATGTTCGATATCTATCTAATAAGATAACTATCGAGAATACACAGATATGATCAATCATGATCATGATAATCAAACACTCGTTTCTGAACAGGCGATGTGTGAACGCGTCGACAAATTAAAGGGGATTGATGTCTCCCGTCCGTTCAATACCATTAGAAGGCACTCAAGGCAGATATAACGTATAGTATAATAACGTCGAACAACTGTGATAACCCGTTCGCACCCATAACCGTTTTACAGTCACCCGTACTCACGACAAGGGGTTTACCCAGGCTTATAAAGCTGTTTCGCTATATGAAAAGGGCGTGGTATGTCTTTATTGAACCATCGTTATCATTCTACACACAGTATGGGCCACAGGGTAGAAAACACAAAGAGAAATGATGAAGGAGAAGTTGTACGCGTGTGGTTATATGTCTAATTTATTAATAACATATAGCGGCAGCATTATTATACAGAGACGGAATAAAGAAAACGTAAGATGACAGTTCAGAGCAATAAGATATAGAATGAAGAGATGGACCGGCTTATTGTCTGAAAGCCGGTGTACACCATACATGCACGCCCAAACTAATAAACACAAGGGCGGTCCTGGTCGAGAGTAGATACACCAGCCTGTCAGTACCTCGTTAGATGTGCGTGTGTATATTTATCAAGAGTCCATATAGTCCAGTAGCAGAACCCAGAAAAAATCGTTCACGTAGCACCCCCACTACACAATTGTTTTGACATCAGATTCTGATAGACAAATACCTACGGAATAAGTTTAGTGAGAGTGTACTAATGAATTGTCGGTTCGGGAGTGTGCTACATGACGATCTTTGGAGGGGGTGGGGGTCAAATAATAATGAAGTGAATGTACATATGGCGCCATGTCAATGATTGTAATGGGTATATCTCTGGAACCAATTGTCCGATTTCACCCAAATTTGGACTGTGTATAGAGAGATCCAGCACCTGAACAAATTATTCACCTGAACAATTATTCCCGGACCCGTGGGATGCTGCTATGGCATCAGGAGGGGAGGAGGAGGGGGAGGAGGAGGAGAGAAGGTGTTGGAGTAGGGGGGATGAGGAGGAGGAGGAGCGGAGAAGGTGATGGAGATCGAATGAAGAAGGTCATGGAGGAGGAGTAGGGGGCAGGAGGAGGAGGAGGAGGGGAGAAGGTGTTGGAGTAGGGGGAGGAGGAGGAGGAGAGGAGGAGGGGAGAAGGAGGGGAGAAGATGTTGGAGTAGGGGGAGGAGGAGGAGAAGGTGATGGAGATCGAATGAAGAAGGTCATGGAGGAGGAGGAGGAGGAGGAGGAGGAGGAGGAGGAGGAGGAAGAGGAGTGAGAAAGTGTTGGAGTAGGGGGAGATGAGGAGGAGGGGAGGAGGAGTGGGAGGAGGAGCGGGAGGAGGAGGAGGGGAGAAGGTGTTGGAGTAGGAGGAGGAGGGGAGAAGGTGATGGAGTAGGGGGAGGAGGAGGAGGGGGAGGAGGAGGAGCGGAGAAGGTGATGGAGATCGAACGAAGAAGGTGATGGAGATCGAATGAAGAAGGTCATGGAGGAGGAGTAGGGTGCAGGAGGAGGAGGAGGAGGAGGAGGAGGGGAGAAGGTGATGAAGGAGGAGGAGGGGAGAAGGTGTTGGAGTAGG
>NW_014578736.1:35164-40482 GCF_000485595.1 Priapulus caudatus
ATATATATATATATATATATATATATATATACACCCTATTAATGGGTACAAGTGGGTCGTTTGAACAGTGGGTCATTAATGATTATATTTTTGGGTAGTGTGTGGTAGCAGGAGCACATCCAATATGTCATTCTGGTGGTAATAAGTAATTTCCGAATCGCATACATTTCATGGTAAAATAGTTATGTTTTATTTTTATATTTTTTCATTTCATATTCAGAACCCAACTAAGCCTTTAGAGTTTTTTTACAGAGCAAAATGATTTGCAAACTTTTAACATTTGTACTCGTGGTTATTAAATCGCGCCAATTCACCAAGGCATCATACCGATAATCTACACATTTCTATATAAACTGAATAATGTTAGTACATTTACTCGATTTTACATTGCAATTAAACACGTCTGCCAACACGTGCAACAATTAGAACATAGATCTACCAAGTATTGATAATATCTTCTGGGTTATCGCATCTCCGATCCTACATGCGCTTCCTCGGTTAACACGCTTAGTGTCGCCTACGTTGGTCTAGCGTGTGACCTGGCAAATTCTATGAGACTCGGAGGCAGCCTGTTCTCGTATGCAACGCTGTCTCTGACGATGAGGCGCGCGCAGTGGCACTTCAGCGAATGATACTGAGCGCTCATTTTGTCATGTATCTGGTCGCTCGACCCCACGTTGCTGCGGAAATGCGTCGGGTAAATCCGGCGCCAGAGCTCATAGGGCGTCTCTCCCCGTGCGTTCACCACGTCAACGTGTGCGCCGTGGTTGAACAGCAGCGCGTGCACTATCTGCACGCACCCCTCCCTCTCTCGCGCGTAAACATCGTCTTTGCATGCGAGCATCGCCCTACAGAAGCTGTGCAGCGGGGTGTCGCTTTCGCTGTCGCGTGTGTTAACCTGTAGAAGTACGCCGGCGGACTCGCACGTCTGTAGAAGAGCTGACGCCGCTTGTATCACTGACTCCACTTGCACCACTGACTCCGCTTCTGCTGGTACTGCGTGTGCTCCTCGCTCCCTCATCCTGGCGCTTCTTATCTCCGCCTGGCTGCCTATAATAGCGAACGGTGTCATCTTGTAACAATCGACGAGGTTCGGGTCAGCTCCGTGTTTCAAGAGAAGAGTAATCATCTGTGTGAACGAAAGAAACGAGGATGGTTAACAACCCGATTTTAGGTTCGTTCCTTAAAGAACAAATTTCTCCGAGCATACTTCCTTTATTACTGTTGCCGATTACTAACTATTACTATTATTAAATTATTAACTATTAACCGATTACTATTATTGATTACCTTTATTATCTAGACAAAAATACATTGGAACATCGCTAAAATTGTCTCCGTCGTTCACAACGCCCGCCCGCAGTTTCACCTCGGTCCCGAGTAGATTGCAGGAGTAGTGTAATGCGGTAAAACTACAACATATCTATTATTAAATGTTAACCGATTACTATTACTGATTACCTTTACCATCTTTAAGAAAATACATTAGGACATTGCTAAAATTCGGTCTCAATCATTCGCAACGTACGCCCGCAGTTTTACCTCGGTTCGGACGGCAGTAAGGGGGAGTTTCACCGCGTTACACTACTCCTGTGATCGACTTACCCAAACGCCGCGGACTCGCACGGAGAGACCTCCTTGCACGTCGCGGCTCGCTCTGGCTGGCTGGACGGCATGCGCCTGCTACTGGAGGCCGGCGCCGACCCCAACGTCGCCATCGGCGCCGTGTGAGAGCAGCATCCGCACCGCGGCCTTCTTGCCCTCCCTCACTGCCATCATCAGCGGCGTCTTCCCGGTCTGCGTCACGGCAACGTTTGGATCTGCACCCGCCTTCAGTAGCAGGCGCATGATGTCCAGCTCGCCGAAGTACGCCGCGTGGTACAAAGAGTTCCTTCCGTGCGAGTCCGCGGCGTTGGCGTCGGCGCCGCGTGAGAGCAGCATCCGCACCGCCTCCTCATCGCCCTCCCACGCCGCCATCATCAGCGGCGTCTTCCCGCTCTCCGTATCGGCGACGTTTGGATCTGCGCCGGCCTCCAGTAGCAGGCGCGCCATGTTCACATCGCCAAAGGAAACCGCGTGGTACAGGCAGTTTCTTCCGTACGAGTCCGCGGCGTTGGCGTCGGCGCGGTGTGAGAGCAGCATCTGCATCGCCTCCTCCTCGCCCTCCATCACCACCACCATCAGCGGCGTCTTCCCGGTCTGCGTATCGGCGACGTTTGGATCTGCACCGGCCTCCAGTAGCAGGGCCACGAATTCCATCCAGCCAAAATAAGCCGCGCGGTACAAGGAGTTCCTTCCGCGCGAGCCCGCGACGATGGGGACGGCGCCGTGTGAGAACAGCATCCGCACCATCACCTTATCGCCCTCCCACACCGCCTTCATTAGCGGCGTGTTCCCGCTCTCCGTATCGACGACGTTTGGATCCGCGTCGGCCTCCAGATGCAGGCGCTCGCTCTCCAGCCGGCCAAAATAAGCCGCGTGGTACAAGGAGTTCCTTCCGTGCGAGCCCGCGGCGTTGGCGTCGGCGCCGCGTGAGAGCATCATCTGCACCGCCGCCTCCTCGGTCTCCATCACCGCCATCATCAGCGGCGTCTTCCCGCTCTCCGTATCGGCGACGTTTGGATCTGCACCGGCCTCCAGTAGCAGGTCCACTATGTCCATCTGGCCAGAGCGAGCCGCGTGGTACAGGGTGGTCCGTCCGTACGAGTCCGCGGCTTTGGGGTCGGCGCCGGCCTTCAGTAGCAGGCGAATGATGTCCAGCTGGCCAGAGCAAGCCGCATGGTACAGGGTGGTCTCTCCGTGCAAGTCCGCGGCGTTGGCGTCAGCGCCGTGTGAAAGCCGCATCCGTGCCACCGCCTCCTCGCCCTCCGTCACCGCCTTAATCAGCGGCGTCTCCCCGCTCTTCGTCATGGCGACGTTGGGGTCGGCGCCGGCCTCCAGTAGCAGGCGCATAATGTCCAGCCAGCCAGAGTAAGCCGCGTGGTACAGGGTGGTCTGTCCTTGCGAGTCCGTGGCGTTGGCGTTGGCGCCGTATGAGAGCCGCATCCGTGCCACCGCCTCCTCGCCCTCCGTCACCGCCTTAATCAGTGGCGTCTCCCCGCTCTTCGTCATGGCGACGTTGGGGTCGGCGCCGGCCTCCAGTAGCAGGCGCATGATGGCCAGCTGGCCAGAGCAAGCCGGCGACAGGACCTGCGCGTTTCCGTCGCCACGGTAACGCGCGCGGAGGTCCGGTCCATTGTCTAGCAGCGCGGCTGCAACATCAGCGCTGGCTGTTTCGCAGGCGAGCATGAGAGGCGTTCGCCCGCGCTCATCCTCCTCTTGCAGGGGAGCGTCATGCAGCAGCAGCTGTTTCACAATCTCCATCTTCTCTTCCGTCCTGTTTCGCGAAAGTGCGCAGGCGACGTGGAGAGGCGTCTCGTGCGTGAACGTACGCATGGATGTTTTCGCTCCATCTCGCAGAAGTTCTAACACTTTCTCAACGTCCCCACGTGAACAGGCAGCATGCAGGTCCGACATTCTTCTCTCCACTGTAGGCACGCACTGTGTGTCTTTATGTTGCGCGAGGGTCCAGTGCAGTTCACCTACCTAAAATGCACACTGATGGTCACGATTAATCCGTGGATATATTTGCTTTATCTGTCTATCACATACATATACTGCTTGATACTGATTTAAAATACTTATTGAGCCAAATATGGTTTTCGTGTTTGGAATTTAACATCTGACCTTAAATGCGCATTTCAGCTGGCTATATATATAGTCATATAAAAACCAGAAATTGTAACAATGTTGGTATTTCTATGCTGACTCTTTCTCTATATCTCTCGCTCTCTATATATATCTATATATATATATATATATATATATATATAAATAAATATATATATAAGAATTATAGAAATAGGAATATTATATATATTTTTTATTAGCTTTTGTTATTAAAGCTGAATGACGTGATAAGAATAAGAATATTAATTATTAATTAAGAATATTATATATATTCCTTTGTTAAGCTGAATGACGTGCTTGAGATTGTTACGCGGATATAATAATATTTATAACAAACTTCATTCATACTGATACATGCGGTAACATTGTATGCGAATAAAGAATAAGATACAAGTTGTTCCGTTGTAAATAAGGAATGAGGAAGTGATGAAAATGTATCCAATTCTACTAATATCATTTAAACGCAGATTTGAGTTTAACACAAAGTATAACAATGCATGCAGTTGTTTACGTGTGCGTGCGTGGATGTGAGAGAGAGCACCACGTGGCTTTGCGTGACCTATATACACATTCGGCAACATCTCACCAGTACATTCTACCAGCGTCTACTGCAAACGAGACAATTGGGCGAATAAATTCTACTGCTATTGGATAGAACGACAGAAATGTGTTATAAGTTGCCGATGTGGACTTGATCGCATAAGACAGAGTTAATGGCATACGTGTGCGCGTATATGTGCGTATATGTGGCATACGTATGCGCGTATATGTGGCATACGTGGATTTGAAGAAATAATATTCATGCACTGCAGCATGGTCTGCAGTAGCTCCAAGAAACGGTATTGCTAGGGTTAGAATACGTATATTGACGTTAGTCACACAGCCTGGTTGGGTAAGGTCTGTAGAAGAAGACCGAAGAGACGATATACGGTAAATATATGTACGTACATACCAAATATTCTCGACGTTCGCGCCTTATAGTGACTGAAACGATACCCGCCCGCGAAGCGCACTACTTACACCGAGACGGCGATCACTGCTCCTATTTAAAAAGTGGTTAAGTTTGGTAATCGAACAGTTCGAAGCAACCTTTTTTGTTTATCCGATATGGTATGTAAATAGAAGATCACAAGCTGTACTTCGTTTAATTTCGTAAACTTATTGTGAAAATTAAAATACAAATTGAACTATTTTCATCAATCTTGAGTGAGCGGAAGAATCCATGTCAAATGTGAAAATAGGCCTAGAATGTTTCCGAGCCATTGTCACAAGCTCTATAGACATGCAGCGAACTGCAGCGTACCTGTCTATGTTTAAGTCGCGCTACAGGTCGTGCTGCGCAATGCGTAAAAGAGTGAGAGAGAGAATAGACATGCAGCGAACTGCAGCGTACCTGTCTATGTTTAAGTCGCGCTACAGGTCGTGCTGCGCAATGCGTAAAAGAGTGAGAAGAAGAAGAAGAGAGAGAGCGAGAGAGAGAGAGAGGGGGAGAGAGAGAGGAGGAGAGAGAGAGGAGGAGAGAGAGAGAGAGAGAGAGAGAGAGAGAGAGAGAGAGAGAGAGAGAGAGAGAGAGAGAGAGAGAGAGAGAG
>NW_014578736.1:40492-41470 GCF_000485595.1 Priapulus caudatus
CACACACACACACACACACACACACACACACACACACACACACACAGAGAGATACACAGAACAACTTGTATCTTATTCTTATTCTTTATTCGCATACAATGTTACCGCATGTATCAATTCTACTAATATCATTTAAACGCAGATTTGAGTTTAACACAAAGTATAACAATGCATGCAGTTGTTTACGTGTGCGTGCGTGGATGTGAGAGAGAGCACCACATGGCTTTGCGTGACCTATATACACATTCGGCAACATCTCAACAGTACATTCTACCAGCGTCTACTGCAAACGAGACAATTGGGAGAATAAAGTCTACTGCTATTGGATAGAACGACAGAAATGTGTTATAAGTTGCCGATGTGGACTTGATCGCATAAGACAGAGTTAATGGCATACGTGTGTGCGTATATGTGCGTATATGTGGCATACGTATGTGCGTATATGTGGCATACGTGGATTTGAAGAAATAATATTCATGCACTGCAGCATGGTCTGCAGTAGCTCCAAGAAACGGTATTGCTAGGGTTAGAATACGTATATTGACGTTAGTCACACAGCCTGGTTGGGTTAGGTCTGTAGAAGAAGACTAAAGAGTACGATATACGGTAAATATATGTACGTACATACCAGATGCATCCACGTAAAACACGGCGTATCTCACGTTATGCTCCCTCTCGACGTTCGCGCCTTATAGTGAGTGAAACGATACCAGTCCGCGAAGCGCACTACTTACACCGAGACGGCGATCACTGCTCCTATTTGAAAAGTGGTTAAGTTTGGTAATCGAACAGTTCGAAGCAAACTTTTCTGTTTATCCGATATGGTATGTAAATAGAAGATCACAAGCTGTACTTCGTTGAATTTCGTAAACTTATTGTGAAAATTAAAATACAAATTGAACTATTTTCATCAATCTTGAGTGAGCGGAACAATCCATGTCAAATGTGAAAATAGGCCTAGAATGTTTCCAAGCCATT
>NW_014578736.1:43441-46335 GCF_000485595.1 Priapulus caudatus
GAGAGAGCGAGAGGGAGAGAGATAAATGGAGAGAGAGAGAGAGAGAGAGAGAGAGAGAGAGAGAGAGAGAGAGAGAGAGAGAGAGAGAGAGAGAGAGAGGGAGAAGCGAGCAAAATGGAGAGAGAGATAGAGGGGGAGATGGAGAGACAAAGAGAGACCGAGAGAGAGAGAGAGAGAGAGAGAGAGAGAGAGAGAGAGAGAGAGAGCGCGCAATCGGTAGGACGAATTCGGGACTCACTCCATGAATTAATATGAAAAAGCAAAATTGCGAAATAGTACAAATGTATTTTCTTTTTGTCCTTTTTCTATTTTCCGGGATTCCCCGGACGGCATGAATTGCTGAGATTCACTTGTTAGCCCGCATAAATATAGCTCTCGAAAACAACTCGAATGCATATTAATAACCATATTAAATGATAGTTGATAGCGGTAGAGGAAGAAGGAGGCTGAGCGAAGGACAACTGGAGGAAAGAGAAAGGACAGATTTGGATAAATTAGGAGTTTTGCACCCTACAGGCTAGGGCGCTCTCCTAATTATAAACACAGGTCTACTGATGACAATTAATTACAGAAATCTATGCTGAGATACCTCCTAACCATATTAAATTCATAATCATCACAAAATATAACTCCTGTGGTGAGATATTGCGCATGCGCTAACACACTAACGTTGCCAGATTATGTACTGGCTGGGATATGCAGCGGGGACCTTACATGCAGGATCATCGTCCTGTTTCTTAGGTGAGATCTACAAATGGAATTTTATCATAGAAATCTATGCTAGAATACCTCCTCTCTATTTATAAATGCACAATTTTTGCAAAATATTAATATTCTCGAGAGATATTGCGCATGCGCGAGCACCGTTTCAGGCGTGCAATACGGACTGAAGACAACTGCATAATATAGCTTGCTGAGAGAGGGAGTGAGTGTTGGGAGACTGGGGAAAGGCAGCAGGGAAGATAGCTGGGGCGGGAGAAAAAGAAGGAGGCTGAGCGAAAGACAATGGAGGCAAGGGGATGGGCGGGAGCGGATGAAGTAGCCATTTTGCACCCTACAGGCTAGGGCGCTCTCCTAATTATAAACACAGGTCTACTGATAACAATTAATTACAGAAATCCATGCTGAGATACCCCTAACCATATTAAATTGATAATCATCACAAATTATAACTCTGCTAGTGAGATATTGCACATGCGCTAACACACTAACGTATCCAGATTATGTACTGGCTGGGATATGCATCGGGGACCTTACATGCAGGATCATCGTCCTGTTACATGAATTAATATGAAAAAGCAAAATTGCGAAATAGTACAAATGTATTTTCTTTTTGTCCTTTTTCTATTTTCCGGGATTCCCCGGACGGCATGAATCGCTGAGATTCACTCGTTAGCCCGCATAAATATAGCTCTCGAAAACAACTCGAATGCATATTAATAACCATATTAAATGATAGTTGATAGCGGTAGAGGAAGAAGGAGGCTGAGCGAAGGACAACTGGAGGAAAGAGAAAGGACAGATTGGGATATATTAGGAGTTTTGCACCCTACAGGCTAGGGCGCTCTCCTAATTATAAACACAGGTCTACTGATGACAATTAATTACAGAAATCTATGCTGAGATACCTCCTAACCATATAAAATTCATAATCATCACAAAATATAACTCTTCTAGTAAGATATTGCGTATGCGCTAACACACTAACGTTGCCAGATTATGTACTGGCTGGGATATGCAGCGGGTACCTTACATGCAGGATCATCGTCCTGCTTCTTAGATCTACTGATGGAATTTTATCATAGAAATCTATGCTAGAATACCTCCTCTCTATTTTAAATGCATAAATAGAAATCTATGCTAAAATACCTCCTCTCTATGTTAAATGCATAATTTTCGCAAAATATTAATATTCTCGGGAGATATTGCGCATGCGCGAGCACCGTTTCAGGCGTGCAATACGGACTGAATACAACTAAATAATATAGCTTGCTGAGAGAGGGAGTGAGTATTGGGAGACTGGGGAAAGGCAGCAGGAAAGATAGCTGGGGCGGGAGAAAAAGAAGGAGGCTGAGCGAAAGACAATGGAGGCAAGTGAATGGGCGGGAGCGGATGAAGTAGGGATTTAGCACCCAACAGTCTAGGGCGTTCTCCTAATTATAAACACAGGTCTACTGATAACAATTAATTACAGAAAACTATGCTGAGATACCCCTAACCATATTAAATTCATTATAATTACAAAATACAACTCTTCAAGTAAGATATTGCGCATGCGCTAATACACTAACGTTGCCAGATTATGTACTGGCTGGGATATGCAGCGGGGACCTTACATGCAGGATCATCGTCCTGTTTCTTAAGTGAGATGTACTGATGGAATTTTATTATATAAATCTATGCTAGAATAACTCCTCTCTATTTTAAATGCACAATTTTCGCAAAATATTAATATTCTCGAGAGATATTGCGCATGCGCGGGCACTGTTTCATGCGTGCAATACGGACTGAAGACATGGTTTTCCTCATATTTCTTAAATGATGTCTACTGATTTAATGTTATCATAGAAATCTATGCTAGGATAACTCCTCTTCATTTTAAATGCATAATCTTCGCAAAATACGATTTCTCTCGGAAGATATTGCCCATGCGCGCGCACCGTGTTTGGCGTGCAGTACCGTCTGAGGCCAACATTATAATATAGCTTGCTGCGGGGGAGAGGTGATGGGAGACTGATGAAAGGTGGCAGGGAAGATAGTTGGGGCGATAGAAGAAGAAGGAGGCTGAGCGAAGGGACAGGGGATGCAAGGGGAAGGACGCGAGGGCATAAAGTAGGTGTTTTGTACCCTGCATGCTAGGGCGCTCTCATAATTATAAACAAAGGGCTACTGAT
>NW_014578736.1:46828-48981 GCF_000485595.1 Priapulus caudatus
ACATGGACCCTCTCAGCCACAGTTGGTGTTAACTCTCTCATCACTGCACAATCCCGGTTTGAGAACCCGGCCCTAATTTTCGCAAATGTGCTAAACTAAGGAATCGGCGCTCTGTCTGTGTGGTGCAGTGTGAGAACGACCGGTCCATCGTCTGTCAGTCTCTCTGGTACGCTGAGTGCTCATGCTCTGCCATCATGCATGGCACGCATCGAAAGCTTCGGGCGTGTGTCTGCGTGGGTAGCACGCACGGATCCTAGTTCGGGACCCCGGCTCCAATTTTTCGCAAAATGTGCTGAAGTAAGCCGGGGTGGTAGTCTAGGGTCGGGCCGTTGCACCTAGCTGTATCAGCGAACACCTGTATACATAATACACACTAAAACCTGTGTATAAAGGCCAGTCTCGACATTCCCATTGAGCGAAGTTATCGAGTAGACGCACCCACATAGCAGCGAGACCTGTCAGTAAAGGACACTTGGTGGTTTTCTCGTGGGCAACCCTTATATATATATACAGATTCGAGTGTTTGTTTAGTCGAGTGTGAGTGTTCGTTCTGCTTGTTACATGCTCCGGAGTTGTGATAATTTACCTGATAACTTGCCGTTATTGACGACTTCTGCCGTATACGCCATATTTTTCGCGTATGTACAGATATTTTCGCGAGTTCAGACTTGACGGACAATTTCGCAAGTGGTTAATTTCGCGGTCGGTGAATTCCCGAATCAGCGAAGAACAGTGTGTTGTTATTTCTGCGTGTTGTTATTTCCGCGGTCGGGGACGCAGTCGCGAAATTCGCGGAAATTAAACCACCGCGAAATATACAGTGGCAGCGTATACCAGGGGTAGAAATATACAGCGTATACCAGGGGTAGAAATATACAGCGTATACCAGGGGTAGAAATATACAGCTTATACCAGGGGTAGAAATATACAGCGTATACCAGGGGTAGAAATATACAGCGTATACCAGGGGTAGAAATATACAGCGTATACCAGGGGTAGAAATATACAGCGTGTTTTTTTACCGTACCACTAATTAATGCGTAAAATCGCCACCACACCATTGACATAGACGGTATTTGGGGTTCTTGTATATATAAGATATAGCCGAGTCGGTGTACAGTAAGTGTTAGGTGTGGGACAGGTTGACTGTTGTATTGTCTGCAGTGCATGCGTGGTACTGTAAAAATACATGCGCCGGGTGTCCTGGTCGAATAGTACTTCTTGACGATCGATTCCCGCGCTGGCAAACTTTTATTGTGGTGGAATTTAATCGGGGCGGAGATAATTTAAACGGGGCGCAACGATTGAAACAGGGGGGAGTTTTCCCAAACGGGGCGCGCGCGCCCCGTTTGCGCAACGTAGGGAGAACCCTGCAGTATGCTACCCCTGAAGCCCAAGTGTGGACCCCTTCCTTCTGCCATCTCTTCTCTGTGAAAGAGTGCTTGCGTTATGCTATGCTTGGCCACCAATACACTCTCCTCCAAGCACAGAGTATGTACATACACCCCTCTCCCCCATGATCTCTCTCCCATAAAAGTGTGAGTCTTATGATATGCATGGTTATACATACACCTCCCAGTCCCCACCCCCATGTGTAAGCCGCCCCCCCCAATCCCACATCCCTGCCAAATAATAACTGGCTTGTGTAGTAAAAGCCAGTATGTGTACGCAGGCTAGGCTTAACGCCGGCACCCCCCGGCCAGCTGTTCCGGCCCCACCTGTTCCTCCGCTCGTCGCAATAAATACTGCTTGTGTACCCAGGCTATGCATAACACATTCGCCCAACGCCCTTCCCACATTCCATTCCCCAATAAAAGTGCTTCCTTTCGGCTGGCTGTTGCATAGCACTTCCGCCCACACGCCCCCCACACCGGTATGCAGATATAATATACTAATATATAATATAACTATATATAGGTATAACTAAGTACCTCTTAGTTTACCTAGATGCCATAGATTGTGCGCCTCGGGATATTGAAGTAGGAGTAGTAACGCTTGCTGCTGATTGCTGCTTTGCTGATTCTGCTGGCTACTTCTCGTATTTGGCTGGCTTGAGCTTGGATGTCTGGCTACTTTTTCCGGCGGCTGCTTGGCTTAGTACTTTTCTTCTTTTGCTGCTTGCTGTTGTCTGCTGCTGCTACTTGGTCTGTTGC
>NW_014578736.1:51475-57156 GCF_000485595.1 Priapulus caudatus
GTCGTGAGGCAACTTCATAATATAGCTTGCTGAGAGAGGGAGCGAGTGTTGCGGAGACTGCGCGAAAAAGCGCAGGGAAGTATAGCTGGGGGCGGTAGACGAAGAAGGAGCTAGGCTGAGCGAGGGACAGGGGAGGCGGGGAAGGACGCGAGGGCATATATAAAGAAGGTGTTTTGTACCCTACATGCTAGGGCGCTCTCATATAATTGAATATGAAATTGAAATTGAATGAACTGATAAAAGGTCTACTGATAAAAGTTTATTAGGGAAATCTATGCTCAGATACCCCCTAACCATTTTAAATGCATATTCTATATTATATCCTATATTTCTATATTATAGGATACGGCTATATACTTCAAGAAAGTATGCTAAAAATGCATACCATATTTTAGAGTAAAAATCGTATAAATCATCTGACACTGTTGTTGTATATTTGGTTATGTTTTGGTTATGTGTGTAAATAAATTCCCCTATGGGAATTTCTTTACCGTATTCGTAAGCTGTTTTTTGTACTCTTCCCTCACTTTTGCATGGATTTTTGCCATATTTGAGATGTGTGTGAGTGCCCTCCAGTAATTTTCGGCTCTCTGTATGCTCTGTACATGGTGGGCATCGTTTCGGTTATTAGACGAACCGTGGCTCCGCCCCTTTGAAATCCGCCATTTTGGGGCAGAAATCCTCCCCCAGAAATCTGTTTTCCTGTGAAACTCTTGATCTCACGTCGGTATCGTCGTTGCCGCGAGTGTCTCGGAGCGGTTCCAAACGCAGGATAAGGTTACGGGCGACGTTCGAAAGCCGGCAGAATGTCGGGGCAAACCATTAACGACCGTCTGACGGCCGCCAAACACAGCCTAGTAGGTGCCGGTCTGGCGAAAAGCGTTTGCAAGGCAACGACGGAAGAGGTCATCGGACCGAAGGGAAAACATTTAAAATGTAAGATTGGTAGCTGATTACGTTTGCTTGTCGCGCAAAGAAAGCGTCGCTAAAGACGCGCGTAGTGTCCCGTACATGTCCCACGTTCGGTCGCTCGGTGATTCAATCCCAAGACTAACGATGCGCCATGTCCAAAATCCACCCAGCGATAGCATTCTACGTTGCCAATTTCTGTCGCGTGAACTCTCTGTGTAGCATAGCTCTACCTCTAGGCTCTAGTACTGTAGACCGCGTACAGTTGCCGCAGGCCTGCGGCAACTGTACGCGGGCTATAGTACTACTAGTACTACTACTAGAGCTATGTGTAGCATAGCCATAGCTAAGCTAAGCTAGGATAATATCGTAGGGCATAGCCATAGGATGCGTTTCCGTTCTACGTTCGTGTACATCTGTAGTAGTTGTGGCCCGTTATTCCTGTGTGTATGTGTGTGGATGTCGTACAGCAATGACAGTAACATTAATTGTTGCTGTACGTTTAATTATGGCCACACCAGGCGATTCGTACAGTACAAGACAAGACAAGACAAGACATGACATGACTCATATCTACTATTTATTGTCAGTACAGAACGACGTGCGTGCTTTCAGGTTTGAGTACACCTGACCTGCCACGGCTCATTCCATAGTTTAGCACCCCTCACTAGGGCTAAAGTCCTACCTGGCTTTACCCAAGCTAGGTCACACCTCATGGCTATAGCTATAGCCCTGGACGTTTATTCCTTACGGAATGTCCCTGCGTTATTATCCACGTAACCGTGGGCTACGCAGTAAACTATCCAGATCCAGATCCAGACCCTGGATTAGTTTAGCACATGTATGTGCGAACCGTACATACCGGGGATCCCAAACTAGGATTGGGCTCATAGGGTCTATGTCCCCCAGGGTACTGCCGGAACGTACCCTGGTAACTATCTGATATGGTTAGGGTTAGGGTTAGGGAGTAGGCGTAGGCGACTCCCTAGACTCGTTAGTGGAGTAGGCGAGTAGGCGAGGTACGGTCCGGCATATTAGATAGTACCAGAGTACGTTCCGGTATTCCGGACCGTTCCTAGGGTACGTTCCAGCAGTACCCTGGGGGACATGGACCCTCTCAGCCACAGTTGGTGTTAACTCTCTCATCACTGCACAATCCCGGTTTGAGAAACCCGGCCTAATTTTCTGGCAAATGTGCTACAGACTAATCGGGGTGGCTAACTAAGGAATCGGCTCTCTGTCTGTGTGGTGCAGTGTGAGACACGACCGCGGTCATCGTCTGTCGTCTCCTCTGGTACGCTGAGGATGCTCATTGCTTGCTGCCATCATGCATGGCACGCATCGAAAGCTCGGCGTGTGTACTGCGTGGGTAGCACACGATTTTTCGGACCGCCCAATTCGCAATGTGCGAAGTAAGCCGGGGCGTAAGTCTAGGGTGGGGCCGTTGCACGCTAGCTGTATCACAGCGAACACCTGTATACATTAAATACACACTAAAACCTGTGTATTAAAGGCCCAGTCTCGACATTGCCATTAGAGCGAAGTTATTCGAGATAGACGCACCCAGATGCAAGGAGACCTGTCAGTAAGGAGGACCTTGTGGTTTTCTCGTGGGCACGCCTTATATATATATATATACAAGATTCGAGTGTTTGTTTAGGCGTAGTGTGAGTGTGTTGCTTTCTTGCTTGTTGACATGCTCGCGGAGTTGTGATAATTTACCGATAACGTTGCTTATGACATTCTGCCGTATACGCATATTTTTTCGCGTATGTACAGATATTTTCGCGAGTTCAGGACTTGACCTGGACTAATTTCAGCAAGTGGTTTAATTTCGTGGTCGGTGATTCCGCTGAATGCAGCGAAGAAACAGTGGTGTTGTTATTTGTGCGTGTTGTTATTTCCGCGGTCGGGGACGCAGTCGCAGAAATTCGCGGGAATTAAACCACCGCGAAATATACAGGTGGCAGTAACGGGTAAGAAATATAGCAGCGATACCAGGGGTAGAAAATATACAGCTTATCCATGGGGTAGAATATAACAGCGCGTATACCAGGGTAGAAATATTACAGCGTAAACCAGGGGTAGAAATATACAGCGTACATACCAGGGGTGAAATATACAGGCTTATAGCGCGGGGTAGAACCTATAACAGCTATACTCAGGGGTAGAATACTACAGCGTATACCAGGAGGTAGAAATTAGATTTTGACACCGGGAGTCCAACAATTCCGGCTATCAATCAAAAAGAGCGAGTCGCAGACAAAATGAGGGAGGTCGCATCTGGGTTCAAAATTAATTATATTAACGAATAACGCATGTGCGTATTTTTAGGATCATGCGGTTGCACGCTTCAGCCAAATTTTTCTGTGACGATGGCTGAAAAAAATACGGGTCATTCCGCGAGCATGTGCCTCTGAACGAACAGAAAAAAAAAAAAAAAAAAAAAAAAAAAAAAAAAAATAGTATGGCAGAATTTTACAGGGAGTCACACGGCTCCTGCATGTGTCAAAATCAGGGTGTCGGCAGTAAATCAAGGGCGTTATTTGACTCGCGGATGCCGTTATTCGCACCCTGGTATACATACAGGGTTCTCCGCAGGATAAAAATGCAAAGCGGAGGGGGAGGGGAAGGGGAAGGGGGAGGGGGGGAACTAGGGGGTGTTTTTTTACCGTACGACTAATTAAGCGTAAAATCGGCCACGCACAGGCAGTAGACGGTTTGGGTTCTTGTATATATAAGATATAGCCGAGTCGGTGTAGGCAGTAAGTGTTAGGTGTGGGACAGGTTGACTGTTGTTTGTCTGCAGTGGCATGCGTGGTAAGCTGTAACAATAATGAGCGGGTCCCGCTGGTGAATAGTACTTCTTGACGATCGATTCCCGCGCGGCAAACTTTTATTGTGGTGAAATTTCATAGGGGCGGAGATATTAACCGGGGCGCAACGATTGCAACAGGGGGGGTTTCCCAAACGTGGCGGCAGCGCGTAACGTAGGGAGAACGCTGAGTATGGCTACCCTGAAGCGCCAACTGCGGACGCCCTTCCTTCTGGCCATCTGCTTGTCTGTGAAAGAGTGCTTTGAACGTAATTGCTATGCTTGGCCACGCATACCATCTCCTGCCAAGGCAGCAGAGTATGTAATACACGCCTCTCCCCATGATCTCTCTCCCATAAAAGGCCGTGATCTTTATGATTCTGGTTATACATACACTCCCAGTCGCCACCCGCAATGTGTAAGCCCGCCCCCCCGCATCCCACATACCTCAAATAATACTGCTTGTGTAGTACACAATGTGTACGGCAGGCTATGCTTACACGCCACCCCCACCTTGTCCCTCCTCTCCAATAATACTGCTTGTGTACGCAGGCTATGCATACCTTCCACCTTCCCCATTCTCGCCAGATAAAAGTGCTTCTTTCGGCTTGGCTGTGCATACATTCAGCAGCGCCCCACATAAGGACATATCTATATATATATAATATATATATATACAACTGTTTACCTGATCCCAGAGTCTGCCTCGGGATAGCAGTAGGAGTTTGAGAAGCTGCTGCTGATGCCTGCCTGGCTGCTGCTGGGGCTGCTGATGCTGCTGCTGCTGCTACTGATGCTGCTACTGCTGCTGCTACTGCTGCTGGTGTTGGCTGCTGCTGCTGCTGCTGTTGGCTGCTGCTGCTACTGGCTTGTTGGGAGCTGCTGGCTTGCTGCTACTGCTGCTGCTGTTGCTTGCTGCTGCTGCTACTGGCTGTTGCTACTGCTGCTGCTGCTGTTGCTGATACTGGAGGCTGGTGGTGGTGGTTGGTAGTGGTTTGTGGTGGCCTGATGCTACTGCTGCTGCTCTGTGCTGCTGTTGCTACTGCTGCTGTATGATGATGATGTTGATGTTGCTGGGTAGTAGTGGTGCCGGTGCTGCTGCTGGTGTTTGGTATACGTAATGGGGAAGTATATTGATTTATATCTTCTGTGTGCAGAACTGTGCGTGCCGTGTGAGTGTGAGCTGCTGCTGGGCTCTCGTTTGTCAGCTCTCGCTGTCTGATTACTTAGTAACGTAAACACGTAACATTAGGGCACCACATCATAATCCCGCCCTTCTCTCTCTCTCTCTCTTCTGCTCTTGCTCTCTCTCTCTCTCTCTCTCTGCTGCCGTCTCCCGCTCTCTTCTCTTCTCCCTCGCGTCTTCCCTCTCCTACTTATTCCCTAATGATTGCGTGATAGCTGATAAGCAATTTGTTTCTTTGGGCGTTTCTTCGGCGCTTGAATAAAAATCTTGGCGACTCGTCAGTCGCGGGTCCTATGGTTCGGGTGTACATTCACGCTACGTGGAGAGAGGCTTGTTCATAGAGAAGTTTGAGATTTGCTCGCTTCCCTGGATTGCCTTCCTGAAAATAAGGTTATGCGCAATTACACAAACGCAGGATGGTAGGTTGCATAGGGATATCCTTTCCTTTTTATATTTTAAAATCTCTGCTCTCTCTCGCTGTTCTGGGTGGGGGTCGCACACACGTCCCTTTCTCTGATCCTTTCGCTCGCTCTATGGTTTTAATCCTCTCTCTCCTCTCTCTCGTCTCTGTTGGTCTCTCTCTCTCGTCTCTCATCTTTTGCTCTCTCTCTCTCTCTCGTCTCTCTCTCTTCTCATCTCTCGTGTCTGCTCCTCTCGTCGCTGCACCTCCTCTCTCTCTCTGCTCTCTCTCTCTATCTCTCTCTTCTGCTCTCTCATGCTCTGCTCTTTCTGCTTCTTTTCTCTCTCTCCGGTCTGCTCCTCCTCTTCTTC
>NW_014578736.1:57371-58068 GCF_000485595.1 Priapulus caudatus
GAGAGAGAGAGAGAGAGAGAGAGAGAGAGAGAGAGAGAACATGCAAGAGAGGAAGCATTTCACACATGCAACATACAGTGCGGGTCTCTCTCTCTCTCTCTGTGCTGGCGGGCAGGCGCGCCTGGAGGCTTGCAGAGAGCTTGCTCACGATCAATAGGAAATAGGATGCGGAGGAGGAGGAGGAGGAGGCAGCAGCACTAGCAGCAGCAGCAGCGTGGGGTGGTACTGAAGCCCCGATAAGTCAACGTTGAAGGAGGATGCTAAGTGCCGCGCGAGCGTCGCCGCGGCAACCCGCCGGACATCGACGCGAGGGGGGATGCGAGCACAGGGGGGAGGCTGACAGGAAAGCAGGGGGAGGGGGTTGGTGGGCGGTGCGTAAGTGTCGGCGGAAAGTCTGCTTTCAATCTTCGTTTGTGTTGGTCTTGCTAATGACGGAGGCAGTGTGGGACGTTGGCGTTTGGTCGTGTCGGCGACGGACGTGGTCATGGTGGCGCCCTCCGGTGGCGATACTGATGCGGGCTTTGAGTAGATTTTGCGGCAGCGGCGAGGGATGCTGGGGATGATGAAGATGCGGGGGAGGGGAGGATGCTGCGGCAGCGGCGAGGGATGCTGGGGATGATGAAGATGCGGGGGAGGGAGGATGCTACGGCAGCGGCGAGGGATGCTGGGGATGATGAAGATGCGGGGGAGGGGTGGG
>NW_014578736.1:59064-60961 GCF_000485595.1 Priapulus caudatus
GAGAGAGAGAGAGAGAGAGAGAGAGAGAGAGAGAGAGACTCATTCCTAGCGTTAGAGAGACGGAGATCATACTCCCCCCCCCCCGGCTCGCCTGCAAATGCTGCATGCCTTCCCGTCATGTATGTACACATTGTATAGTTGATGCACATATTGATTATTGGTATCGATCTAATAATGGCAGCCTCGCCGTCACGTAGTCATCTGATTCATACGTACATACCCCCACACACAGCACCGCATGACAGAGACAGCTGCAGCTAGCAGAGGAGGTGGTGGAGGAGGTGGTGGAGGAGGAGGAGGTGGTGGAGGAGGTGGTNTGTCTATGTCTTCCCTTCTCTTCCTGTCTATGTCTTCCCTTCTCTTCCTGTCGATGTCTTCCCTTCTCTTCCTCTCTGTCTTCCCTTCTCTTCCTCTATGTCTTCCCTTCTCTTCCTGTCTATGTCTTCCCTTCTCTTCCTGTCTATGTCTTCCCTTCTCTTCCTCTCTGTCTTCCCTTCTCTTCCTGTCTATGTCTTCCCTTCTCTTCCTCTCTGTCTTTCTTCCTCTCGTTAGGGAGACAATCGTGCCCTGAGGAGACGGTCGCTTTTTCATAAGGACCTCTCATATAACACTCTCTTATAACATTGACTTCTTAGACTCAATAGAAGCCACTTATATTTAGACATAGTTCAAGTACGTGGCGGTTACATAGATCTACGCTTCGTTCGCAACAGTTCCTGTTTTTCTGCATTTTCTTCCTCCGTTTCGCCCCCACGCGCGCGCCTGTATATTTATCAGCACGCCAAAACGAAAATAAAGGGCCGCTGCTGCGTCTGAGAAATACTCGGAAGCTGTGTACGTCGTTGCGTGGGAGGAGCGGGGGAGGGGGAGGGGGAGGGGGAGGGGGAGGGGGGTTAATTAGGAGGTCAAAGCTTGCTTCGCTTTGGATGGGGTGGCGTGGGAGGATGGGGGTAGCAGTGGTGGGGGAGGCGGTGGCAGAGAGAGAGAGAGAGTGAGAGAGAGAGAGAGAGAGAGAGAGAGAGAGAGAGAGANGAGGAGTTCGATGATGTAATTCGATTTTATTCTCTGTGCACCTAGTTCTGGATAATTCGTGCCGAGTGGAACATGTTTTTGTGTGTGTGTGTATGTGTGTGTGTGTGTGTGTGTAGTGCTGTGTGTGTATGTGTGTGTGTGCGTGCCTGCGGTCGTCCCCACTATGTGTGTGTGTATAGTGTGTGGTGTGTGGTGTGGTGTGGTGTGTTGTGTGTGTGTGCGTGTGTGCGTGTGTGCGTGTGTGCGTGTGTGTGTGTGCGCCCGCGCGTGTGTGTGTGTGTGTGCGTGCGTGCGTGCGTGTGTGTGTGCTCCTGCGCGTGTGCATGCGTGTGCATCTGTACGTACGTGCGTCTGTACGTGCGTCTGTACGTGCATCTGTACATACGTGCGTCTGTACGTGCGTCTGTTCGTGCGTCTGTAGTCTGTACGTGCGCACAGCGTGCGTGTGCATCTGTACGTACGTGCGTCTGTACGTGCGTCTGTAGTCTGAACGCATTGATCATCGGATGAATCCCGCGTCGTCGTCGTTGTCCGGGCGACGAAGCCTCCGCTCGGGTAAATCGCGCGGATAATTACCTGCTAACGACCCATCTCCGGCTCTCTCATCCCCGTCAACACCGCCGGGAGCGAGGGAGTGCGCGGCTGGGGTGGGGGGGTAATCAGTGAGCGAGCGATTCCAAAAGCATCAGGTGTGTCAGCCTAGCTTCCTCTTTCTTCCCTTCTCTTTCTGTCTATGTCTTCCCTTCTCTTCCTCTATGTCTTCCCTTCTCGTCCTCTCTGTCTTCCCTTCTTTTCCTGTCTCTGTCTTCCCTTCTCTTCCTCTATGTCTTCCCTTCTCGTCCTCTCTGTCTTCCCTTCTTTTCCT
>NW_014578736.1:62319-62587 GCF_000485595.1 Priapulus caudatus
GGGAGGGGAGGATGCTACGGCAGCGGCGAGGGATGCTGGGGATGATGAAGATGGCGGGGAGGGGAGGATGCTGCGGCAGCGGCGAGGGATGCTGGGGATGATGAAGATGCGGGGGAGGGGCGCGCGACTAATCGTATGCCAGCGTGTCGCGTCGCGATCCAGTTTCATTGATTACTTGCTTCTGATTACAAGAGAGATAGAGAGAGGGGAGGGAGAGATAAAGAGAGAGAGAGAGAGAGAGAGAGAGAGAGAGAGAGACAGACAGACA
>NW_014578737.1:0-10666 GCF_000485595.1 Priapulus caudatus
CTATCGACGAACACTGACACACACTCCACCACACCCGCAACCACACATCACAAACACCAATACCACCAACGACGCACACTCCACCAAAGACAACAAACCCACACACCATACACACAAACACCAACCACTCCACCATACACCAAAACCACTAACACCAAACGACCACCAACACCATATACCGCCAAACACCAATCACCCATAACACCAAACACCCACCACAAAACACCCAACACCAACAAACAACATACGACAATCACTCACCAACAACCAAATGACAATTCACCAAACACAATTACACCACAACACCAACCCAACAACCCACCAGACACCACAGACTCACCAACACAACAACCCATACACCCCACAACTCTCCATGACAGGCAACCAAACAGCCAAAAGTCCACCTGACACCACCCAAACCCTCACAAACAAATCACCCACAACAAAAACACCCCACGACAAACACACACCCCCCACCAACCAACAACCAAAACGCCCCCCCAGCCACCCCGCAACAACACGCAAAACACACGCATGCAGCCACCACCCGACCCAACACCGTCGAACCACAAAACACACTGGACCACGCAACGCCCTCAGCACGGGCATGCACACCAAAACCACCCACAGCTCCGCCATACCCCGCAACAACACACCCCCAACAACACTCCGACAGAGCCAAGTCACAAACAACAAGACAACAACAAATAATCCACAATAAACCAAAAAACAAAACAGAAAAATAACAACCAAATAATATTCAAAACAAATAACACAAACGAAAAAACGAAAGAACACACACCCCAAACACACCGCTCAACAACACATTCGACGCATCGCCGACACGCAGTAGCACGCCACGCACAGGCTCACACACACTCCCACACACACGCCACGCGTAACGCCCATGCAACGACACGCACCCGCACACGATGCACACCCCGACACAGCGACAGCAACACGAAAAAACAACACAACCGAACGAACCGAAAAAGAAAAAAAAAAACAACACAACAACAAACAAACTCAGCCAGCGCCATCGCATCACACATGCACGCAAAAAACAAACAAAAAACACACACTTCGCGCACTTGAGCCCACCGCACACACGCCACAACACACCTTCCACCCCCCCCGCGCACTGCACGCACTGCCACCACCACCCGACCACAGCACACGACACTCACGTCACTGAGACGCACTGCACACACGACACTCCGCACCGCACGCACGGAACACTACCACCGCACTGAACGCACGCACAGCACTCACGCCACACACTCACAGCACTGACGCATAGTCACAGCACACACGCATGGGCAGCACGCACAATCGCGCACCTGACGCACAGCATGCACACAGCTCACGGCACTGACGGGCACGCAACAGCGCGTGACAACCCACGCATCGCATGCACGACACACTGAGCGCCAGCTGACGCACGCACGCACGCAGTGCATGCACACACACTCACAGCGCACTGAGACAGAACGGTCACGCACGCAGTGCGAGGCACATACACTCCCGACACTGACCGCACGCACACCAACCGCGCCCCGAACGCACACCACGCACTGCATGCACACACACTCACCCCTGACGCACGCACACACCCTCGCAGCCACTCACGCACGCATGCACGCACGCACTACACACACCACCACTCGACTCCGCACTGACGCACGCACAGCAGCGGCACCGCAGCACGCACAGCACAACATCACCCGCAACCCACACACCGTCCGCAGGCATGGCCACGCCACACGACATCCTCTGGCGCACTGACGCCACAAAGACACTCGACGCACTGCACGCACCGCACACCACGCACGCCACAGCCATGCACACAAACCACTCGCCCTGCCACCCCACCTGACGCACGCTACACCTACGCACCCCGCAGTCCGCACACCTCCACGCACTGTAACGCCATGCACACACTCGCGCCTGCACGCACTACAGCACGTCAACCTGCTAGCACTGGACCGCCAACCCGCCCGGCCACCGCACACACCTCGCCTCAGGCCCGGGGCCCGACCCACCGATCGCGCTACTGCACGCACGCAATTGCTCACGCACGCACAGCGCACACAACCCTCCACTCACGCCTGAGAGGCACGCACGCACGCATGCCACACACATTCGCGACTGACGCACGCATGCACGCACGCCCACACCAGCACAACACACCACTCGCCCAGGCATGGCACTGACACACATGCACGCACACAACTCTGCGCTACTGACGCACAAACACATCACGGCACTGACCGGCCACGCACGCATGCACCCACATCACTCGCGCACTGACGCACGCACACCACCGCACGCATGGCAGCACTCACGCACCCTGAGCACTGCGATGCACACACTAAGCGCACTGACTCACACACCACACACACGCATGGCACAGCATCCTCAATGACGCACTGACGCCCACGCACGCGGCGACTGCACGCATGCATGCACACACACTCACGCCCACAGCACGCCCAAACCAAAAAATGCGCCCATGCACCCCACCACACTCCGCTCACGACTGACGCACGCCACCCACTCCGCACGCATCCGCGACACACACCTTCACCGCAACTCGACGGCACGCACACACCCACTCGCGCCACTGACGCCCCCCCCACGCAATGCACGCACAGCATGCCCATCAACCACTCCACGGCCTCGGCACTTGACGCACGCCACACACTACGCACTGACGCACGCACGACACGCAACGCATGCAGCACGACACTCAACCGGCACTGACGCCACGCCATGGCGCCGTTCCATCCGCATGCAACCGACCCACACATCGCGCAGCTGACCGCACGCAGCACACGGCCACGCACGCACACACGCACTGCAGCGCAACGACACGTCCGCCACTCACGCAACGCACACAGGCCGCCACGCATGCACCCACAACTCACGCACTGACGAGCCACAAGCACACACGCACGCATCGCACCCACACTCGCAGGCAATGCACGCACACACACTCGCGCGCACTGTGACGCACGACACACACGCACCACGCACACACACGTCGCACGGCTTGTATGCACGCATGCACCACGCACACTCGCGCACTGACGCACACACACACGCACGCACGCACACACGGCGCACTCGCACTGCTGCACGCCCGCATGCACGCAACACACCTCGGCGGCAGTGACGCCAGCGCACGCACGCACGCAGCGCACACACGCAACGCATAGCATGCACACACGACGCGCGTGCAGTCGAGCGTGCCACGGCAGCACACGCACAGGCCACGCCGCACGCACAGCGTCGACCGCACGCAACGCACGCGACTGACCCACGCACACAGCACTGCGCAACACACACGCACGCACGCCACACACGCACGCACGACACACTCGCATCCAATGCACACACACAACACGTAAGATCCCGCGGCACCTGCGCGTGCCTCGGGCGTCACTCACGCACGCACACACGCACGCACACACACGCACGGCACGCAGCATGCACGCATCACTACACTCCGCGCACTGACGTCAGCGCACGCGACGTGCGCACGCACGATTGCGCACGCCCACACAGACCGCACTGCACTGACGCACGAAAACGCTACGCACGCACACACACACACGTACGCAGCACACACTACTCGCAATGATATGCACTGCCACACACACACACGCACGCACACCACACTCGCTATGCATCGCACGCTGCCGCACACGACAACTCAGCACACACGATGAGCAACGCACAAGCACACTCTACACACTTCGTATCCGCAGTGCATGCAGCATGCTACGCGTGCACTGACGCACGCACGGCACACACACACATGCGAAACTCTAAAAATAAACATACAAAGAAACCGTTGTTAATTCATCAAAAAGCTATATAAAGTTTCTCTCTTCTTATAGAATTTCGTAGAAATTGGACATCTAAACGTGTCAAGACCTCGCAACAAAAGGCCTATATAGACCACTGTGAGCATACTTGCAAGTGTGCCAACCCCACATCACGAATGTTCTCATTGAACGCAGAAATGTGCTCCGATAGTTGACTATTTTTGAAAAACTTACGTCAGATGCCAAGTTATCTTTGTTAGCCATTAAGTTGCCAGATAACCGCCAAAATAGTACGGCTCAGGCAGTCCTATGCAATTAGAAGAATATGAGTAGACTCCTGATAGTATCCATGACGCCTATAGCGTAAATAGTTCCTGGAAACAAACACTCATATTCCTCGTGTTTCCTGCATTGCATATGTAATGTAGATAATACCGCATATACCTGAGTTTAAACAAATTTCACAAATTTTGTACTGAATAAACATATAATCCAATTAAATTACTACACTTGTTTATCATATGAAAAGAACTGGTTAACGATTCGCTGCGCTGCTGTCCGATGTGTAAACATCACTGTGGTGCGCTACTTATCGTAGAGCAAAACTGACATGCAGTGCCCCCTTCGCCACACTCAGGATATATAGCCACTGCCACAATCGCTAGCACTATTTTTAAAGGGGGCGGGAGCCCCCCGGGGAAATCAGCAAATGGCACACTCCACAACGGCCGCAAAGTCGCGGTCAAACAATAACATTTAGAAATATTCTATGATTTGCATGTTTGTTGCGGTGGCACAAAGTTAGAATGTTTTCAAAGCTGAATACGGCACAAAAATGTCATCCATACAAGACAAGTTTCGAGAATTAAGGTATATTTTGGCCAATCATCCCAAAAATTCCAATGATAAATACATGAACCTTAGTTTAGGAAACACGCGTAATGATTTGAAAGTGTAAAGTGGGCGCACTATTGTCGTACACTCATTTTTATCAAATTTCTTCATTAAAATAATGGTTGGATCTCTTTAATATCTTTGCAGCTTTTATAAGTACCACCGTATTACATAGGGCAGGATAACGGGGTCGTTCTGTAAAACTTTATAAGTAAAAAACGTAAGAAATTCTTAACGGAAACTCAGCTTGTGGCAGTTGGGATAGAATTGAGGCCAGAGGCGAGAGCGCCATCTGTCGTGGGAGGGTTTTCGTAAGAGATTGTGTTAAAAATTTCGTTTAAAATTTTGAGAAGAAATGCTTATTGAAAGTAGCAATAGCAAATGAGTTGTAGTGACATTTTTGCAACATAGCCGAGCTCACAGTAGGTCTACTATCGCATTTAGCTGGTTGGAGGTTCAAGCAACTTTAAAGGGTTTACATGCGCTTGAGTAATCGTCTGCCCGTGATGACGTCATCCAGAGCTAACGCTCATTCCCCACCGGTGATAGGATGCCGCAATGTTAAACCGCCATTTCAACCTTTAAAGCACAACATCAACCAATCACCAATCAATCAATCAATATCAATTCAATAATATCAATCAATCCTAACAGTGTACTCGCTGTAAGCACACACTGACAGTGAAAAACATACATGAAACATGTAATTAAGACATCTTGTGTACGAAAGGGTCCACTAAAAAGAAACACCACACGCACGTAACAACATGAGGTTCATAGGATTTATTCACGAGCGTATAACGGTGAAATGCTGAAACCATGTTTGCAGTATTAGTTCGAATTAAGAAAGCCTTCCATCGCTTTTTTTTTTACAACCGCATGTCCCTCAACGAGCCTCTACGCCCTGAGCATAATGAAGTCGCTGAAATCATCTGAGTATATTTTTGCGGAAAACGGACATACGAGGATCAGTGTTTATACTTGCGCCTGTCTCTCGCTTTGTGGCCAGTGTATTGCCTTCGGTCGCGCCTGCCTTTAGCCGCATGGTGCGCTGACCTCCGTCAGTACATACACAGAGATTACTAATACATCCAGGCTGAGGTGGCCACAGGTGGGGTCACCACTATGGCAATCAATAATCGAGACGTCAATTCATTCCATTTGCTCAATCATTGACGGAACACGCGAGGTTCCGAAGCTTATTTCAAAGCAAGACATCGCAGTAAACAGTGATCGCGAGTCGGTTTTCGCAAAAATACCGCACATTTTCCTACCCGCCTCATTCTATCTAGCCCGGCGTAGGACATGGCGGTTTGTTTTATCATAACAAGGTAGGACAGCGATCAAATAATACAAAGAATCGTCAAAATAACGGGGAAATTTTATTAATTCGATCCCATACTGCAACCATGTTTCAGGCATTTCACGCGTTGTATCCCGCTCTCCTTCTCTTATACGCTTTGATTAATATGCAATATTGGATACGAACCGCGCTTGATGGTCTGATACATACTTATGGATTGGCGCCTTAGCGTAGCCTACCCTGTATGTCACCGCCCCCAGGTTATATAACGTAATCACATATAAATTATACGTCTAAAGCATAGTCTGTTATTGATAGACATTCAAAAAAGGAAGCCGAAACGCGACAATGTTGTGCACGAAAGTGAAAGGCTCGGCCAGAATAGCATTCTAATCTTAGCCAAATTTTCTGTAGCGCCTACCAGCAAAACTGCAATGCACGCCGCCCCTTCGCACACTCAGGTTACCACTGCCACAAGCTAGCACTATTTTTAAGTGGGGCGGAGCCTCAGGGAAACCAGCGAAATGGCAATCCAAACGCTGCGAAGATCGCCAGTCGAAACATGAACATTAGGGACAATTTCTATTATTTTGCATGTTTGGTTGGTGCACAAATTTAGATTTTTAAGCTGAATTACCGCAAAAATGCATCCAAAGAGACACATGTTTCGAGAATTTAGGTATATTGAGCAAGCATCCCGAAAAAATTTATGATAAATATTAAATAAGCACACGTGAACTATTAGTTTAGTAAACAGCGTAATGATTTGAAAGTCAGTAAAATGGGCGCACTATTTCGTATCACTAATTTTCAAATTCTTTCATAAAATAATGGTCGCGCATTTTTAATAATCTTTGCAACTTTTATTAGTCGAAATCTTATTACATTAGATACCGAGTAACCCGTGCTGCTGTACAAACTTGTAGTAAAAAAAGCGGTTACATATCTGTAACCGACCAATCCATCTTGTGCAATGGTAGATGACTATGAGCGAGAGCCGCTCATTCTGTCGTGGAGTTTGGCGCTTACCAGTTGCTATCCATCTGATTGCGCACCCCTCGTAACATGTTTTCGCCCACAGCGCGTGCTCTGTATACACGTAACGTAACGTGACATGCTGACATGACGCCGTCACGATCCATTCGACAACGAATAAAAACAAACATAATAAGACACGAAATAACACAATTTTCGTGCACCGCCGACAGTTGATTGATGACTGATGCTTGCTATACGCTCGAGCAGTCTGATGTCCCCCAGGGTACCTGCGCGAACGTACCCATGGTACTTACTCTACATATGCTGCCCCGGACCGTACCGGCGCCTACTTCCACTAAACGAGTCTAAGGGAGTCGAGCCTACGCCTACGGCTACTCCCTAACCCTAACCTAATTCCTAACCCTAACCATATCAAATAGTTACCAGGGTACGTTCCGGTTATACCGGACCGTACCAGGGTACGTTCCGGCAGTAAGAACCGCTGCCGTGGACATAGACCTGCATGAGCGTTGCTTACTCAGCTATGAATGACCCCGGGTTTCTCTGTTGTGCTTGGTGGCAGGTAGCCTGTTGGGCATCGAACGAAGCTTGCCATACTGCACCGCGTCTTCGAACGCGCCGCGGATGTGTGCTAAACACACACGACGAAACAAACAAACAATCGAAACAAACCAAAACTCAGAGCATACGTTAATGTTAACGTTACGCACCGAACAAACAAACAAACAAACATAACAACACAACAACAATGAGCATATCGTTAATGTTACGTTACGGCACCGCGACAAACAAAACAAACAAACAAACAAACAACAATTCAACAACCAACATCGCAATACGGTTAGATGTTCGCTTACGCACGAAAACAAACAAACAACAACAACAACATGAGCATACGTTAATGTTACGTTACGCACCAACACTTGTAGTAAATAAAGGTATCGTCATCATTGTCACCTACTGCCACCTGGTGACAGCTGAACAATAAAAAACAAACAACAACAGCAACAACAACATGAACATTGCTGTATAGTGTTTTTTGTTTTTTTTTTGCGTACTTTAATTATTATAATTACAAGGATAAGTTTTGCGTGCACTCACGCGGCAGCTGAGGGAGAATTCTCTCCAGCAGGTGGCAGCGCATGTCCTTGCTAGGTGTCCGGAACGTCAACAAGAATTCGTGTGTAACGAGGGCACACCTGTCAACACAGGTATGTACAGGTACCTCGTTAGTGACGGAACAAAGGACATATATGTAATAAAGGACCAGTACACACATCTAATTTTGTAATCGATAAAGAAAAAATATATATAAGTGAACTAACACATGGAATAATGATTTACTGGTAGACAAACATGTGATTAAGGATTAACTCGTATATCAATCCATGGATTAAAGACTTACTGTGTATATTAATCTATGGATTAGTGATTTACCGCTGGTAGACATAGATTAAGCATTTACCTAGTAGACTAAACAGTGGATTAAGGATTAACCCCATATATTAATCGTGGATAAAGGGATTAACCTTTGTAGATTAATCCATGGATTAGTGATTTACCTTGTAGATTAGCACTGGGCTGGATTGGCTAGTACGATCTCGGCATGATTCACTGGAACTGCGGACATGACTCCATGAGAACGCCAACGAAGTGTGACGACACGACGACCGACTCATTAACGAGAGATCTACGCAACCTGGAGAAACATCCGTCAGCGACGACCGTGAGCGAAGCGCGGAGATGCTGAAAAACAAGAGAACGCCGCGACGGTGAGCGACGCGAGACGTTGCAACGAGTGTGGAAACAAGCGAAGTTGCCATGGTAACACAGCTTCCCAAAGGAGAAGCTCTCATGACATGACAGCCTCCGCCCACAGGGCACCGGGGAATAATAGCAAGAATTATTCACGTCTCATTCTCGATTATTCATCTGCACACAACTCACAGAGTGTTCGTAGTTCCTAACGTTGCCCCCCCCCCCCCACCCCACCATCGCGCGCGCACCCCTCACAGTGCTACCCGATGAAACATTCCAGGATGAATCGCGATGAGCAGGGCTACGCAATCGCTGCCATCACTAATCCACAGTGATCTCATTATATAATATATATATATGCGAGAGGAAGGGCTTGCTGAGGGGAAGGGGTGAGGAGGAGGTGTGAGAAGAGGGGTGGAGGATTAGTGGGGGTGTCAATAACACCAATGACGTAAGCTGTAACGCCAGAGGCATGGGTATCGCAGCATTCAGTACGTGTATGTGTTTGTGTGCTGGTGCGTGCATGCGTGCGTGCGGCGTGCGTGCATGCATGATGGTATGTGTATGCATGGTGTATGATGCATGGTATGCATTGTATGGTGTACATGTGTATGCATGTATGTGTATGCATGTGTATGCATGGTATGTGTTCTGATATGTTATGTGTATGTCATGCAAGCAGTATGCATGTATGTGTATGTATGTATGTGTATGCATGCGTATGCATGCATGTACGAATGTAGACTGTGGAATGCATCCATAATTTGGCCAGAATTGGTAAATTTACCGAGAAAAATTTAAAGTTAGATAAGAAAAAATTTTAACAAAAATATTTGAAACTGCCGAAACAAGTGAGCGTACGTACCTGCGTGCCCTCACCATCCTTGGCTTTGTACTGTACTCCTACTATGACACCGTGTTCTTCTATCAGTCGTGTAGCCGTTGCTTCGATCACGGTCACTCTATATAACACACGCACCAAGGAGGTCAAAACTAACATAGGTATGCCATTATTTCCGGAACAAGCAGATCTATCGTCAGAAATTAATTAATTAAAAAATTATTCAAAATTAATTGTCAAAATTAAAAGGTTATTTAGTTTATTAAATTCACGGCACTTTTGAAAATATTTTTATCATCTATTTACTCAGTGATTCTCTGTCACTACCCTCTCTAGCCAAACCTAAAGGCAAATCCTAATGCGAGAAAAAACTCACGTCTCTTGTTTCTGCGCCTCCCTGCGCAGACCAGCGATGAAGCGGCCATGATGGAACGCGCGGCCGGCCTGCACGCGACCTTCAGCGTCCTTGGGGTAGTGCAGCACGACATTGGAGCCGGTGTGAAGGTCGTGAACAACGTATCCGTGCATCGCCTCTGCCTCTATCCCGTCCAACGCAGCTGCAAGCGCGCGATAAACACAAGAACGTCAATCAATGGCTCACTTTATAATTTTGTTTATTTATATTACTATATTCGTTGCGGTACCTCGATAAAGTAACTTACAAGGCAACTGTGTGTAAACAACAGATGCATGAATGTTCTACTTTATAATTACTCTTTTTTTATTATTATATTTATTACTTTAAAATTACATTTGATTATTACTTTTTTAATGGTGATCTTCGACAAAGCAACTAACGATATAAAATGATCGATGATCTAACATGAGAAACCTTGCCCACCTTCGAGTCCTAGCTCCTGTAGAGCGTGGAAGCCTCCTGGTTGCAGGAGTTCTCCCAGAATCCTGTCCGGTTCACTCATATCCCGCTCCAGCAGCACGACATTCCTGCCCTCACGACCCAGCACCGCTGCCAGTGCAGAACCTGCAGCGTGTACCACGTATATATATATATATGTATATATATGTATATATATATATACA
>NW_014578737.1:12263-15224 GCF_000485595.1 Priapulus caudatus
AGAGAGAGAGAGAGAGAGAGAGAGAGAGAGAAGGAGAGAGAGGGAGAGAGGAGGTCAGAGAGAGGAAAGAGAGAGGGGGAGAGGTGCATAGTCAGGGCAGAGATCAAAATGGTGCAACGAAATCAATAAATGTCTATCGATCTATCTATTGATCAGACGTAGACCCATTAGCATCTTCTAGTAGCGGAACTATTCACGTATGATTAAGTGTTTACCGACGACACCGGCTCCCACGATGAGTACTTCCGGCTCAACCACGGCTGCGGGCGACGAGTCATCCTGTAATGTGTTTACTTTGCACTTTGCTTGCTGCTGTAAAATACGTGAATAAACAAATAGAGATGAGTACCTGGTACCTGCTCTGCAAACAGTGGGGATAACTTGATACATGTGTAAACAGTTGATTTTGATGCCACTTCGCAACCCAAAGGGTTTTCCCTGATCTGACACTGCAGCATTCCCCCCTCCCCCTTCTTTCATATATCGTCGGACCCTATGAGTGGGTCGAACTACAGGGATCGAAATGAAAATTAATTATTGAAATTATTATTTGGGGCAAGGCAAGTGTTGGCTGCAGGTTAATCAGATTTTAAGGGACTGCGGAGTAAATTTGAAGGGAATACTCACGCAAATACGTCTTTGAAAGACACATTATCAGAGACACCTACTTTTAAACGTATAAGTTTTAACGTGAGATACAAGAAGGGAAACATATCCTATATTGAGTTCATGGGAAGGAAACACAGCCATGTGTTTATTACTGTAGATATCGGCAAATTTTTGTGAATAACTGCAGGTGACCCGTGGTGGTTGTTTCCTGGGGGGGGGGCACTCACCCCACATTATAGTAGGTATGTGCCACTGCGAAGTCAAACATGAGGGGCTCTGAAACTAACGCAGACCTGAAAATGGGGGTCTCTGGAACTAATGTTTGTTGAATGTGGAATGCTCTGGAACTGGCTATGTTCGAAAATGTAAACTTGTGATGCTCTGGAACGATATATTATTAAAAATGCGATGCACTGGAACGGAAGTTTAGGGTGAAAAAGGGGGGTCTCTCCCGCGGCACATACCTACCATGCAATATATACGGAGTGCCCCCAGGGGTTGTTGTCGCTGCCGTGGTGGAATTTGAACGGTGCACGTGTTTGTAGAACTCTATATTAGTGAACTCTGGGGCAGAGTGTTGCCCTAACAAGATTAAGCATACCAGAATGAAATAGCTCTCTGTGTGTCCCTGGGTCTCTGTGTCAGCAACAAAAGTAGTCTTAACAGTAGTCTTACCGTTAACTTTTTACTTGTAAGCCGTCGACAGGAACATCGCAAAGTTACAAAGGTGAAAAAACGTCCTAAACTTAAAAACCCTTAACTCAACCCTAACCTAAGGTTCTCATATATTATATAACTCTATTGGGTGTGGGTGCGTGTATCTGGTATGTGTGTGCGTGTTTGTGCGTGCGCGAATGTATGGTATTGGTAGTGTTTACATTAAAGCCATTTTTACCACATTTACAGGAGGGTAGCTAACTCATTTTGCCTGGGAGGAGGCACGTACCTGGGTCATAACTAGCGGGGGTGGGCAAGGGAGGTAGTTGCCTCCCCCTGAGAGAAATCTAGATACCATATACTTGATCAATGGCGGTCAGCATCCCAGAACACAACGTGCACGTGGCCTTGCCCCCCCCCCCAGATAAAATTAGTACGCTATGCCCCTGTGCACCTTAGATGGATGCCAGATGGGAGGAGAAGGAGGGGAAGACTCAAGGAAACCTGGAGAAGGACCATCGAGAAGGAGCTGCGAATGTGTGATCTAGCTGTCATGGGACACGCAGGGGTAGAAATAAGGACAATATGCAAGTTAGCCCGAAGTTCTAGTAAGGTAAGGTTTGTACTAGCCCTTCTGGTTTATAACTAGCCCTTAAAAGCATGATGTCGATAGTGGTTGCGCGGGAAAATTGTTGATCTCACGAATGCTCCGAGATGCTTTCTGAGGGTAGTGTGTATTGTTTATATTGTGTATATATTGTGTATTGTTGTATTGAGAGGTTTGTTTATTTACAATCATTTTATTATTAAAACAGCCAGAGTGACTGTGAGTGTGACTATAACACTGTATTAGTGGAACAGGTCTTCGATGATGGAGGTTGCCATGTTGATACCAACGCTATATAGACGGGTCCCCCGACACTCTACATTGTGCTATTACATGAGAAGGAACGCATGAACGCACGCACGCGCACGCGCACGCACACACACACACACACACACACACACACACACACACACACACACTCACACACACACACACACACACACACACACACACACACACACACATGCGCGAGTTTACAACGCCCACGTGCAACACAAGAACACGTATCACTGACACGCGTATACGCACGCACACACGTCGCACACATGCGCTCACGCACACACGCGCTCACGCACACGTCGCACACACGCGCTCACGCACACACGTCGCACACACGCGCTCACGCACACACATCGCACACACGTGCTCACGCACACACGCGCTCACGCACACACGTCACACACATGTACTCACGCACACACACTCTCACGCACACACGCGCTCATGCACACACGCGCTCACGCACACACGTGCTCACGCACACACGTCGCACATACGCACTCACGCACCCACGTCGCACACACGCGCTCACGCACACACGTCGCACATACGCGCTCACACATTCACGTCGCACACACGCGCTCACGCACACACGCGCTCACGTACACACGCACACACGTCGCACATACGCGCTCACGCACCCACGTCGCACACACGCGCTCACACATACACGCACACACGCGCTCACGCACACACGTCGCACATACGCGCTCACGCATTCACGTCGCACACACGCGCTCACGCACACACGTCGCGCACACGCACACATGTCGCACACACGCGCGCGTCACGCACCCACGTCGCACACG
>NW_014578737.1:15234-25988 GCF_000485595.1 Priapulus caudatus
AGGAGGGGAAGACTCAAGGAAACCCAGAGAAGGACCATCGAGAAGGAGCTGCAGATGTGTGATCTATCTGTCATGGAACATGCTGAGGCCAGTAGCAGCGGACCGACAATGTTGACGATCTCTGCCTTATGCGCCATCTAGGCACCTACGAGTGATAAATTAAACATGGACCCGCGACCTGCGTGCTCTGCGGTGTGTTCTGCAAAGGTGACCGCCTTTGACCATGTAATTGTAATATGTAGATCTACATTTATCTGGGGCAAATACCTTAGGGTGCATGCAAGCTACGGCCCTGAATTAGTGCAGATATGTACGCAAAGCGACCTGAGTATAGCCATAACATCAGCGACCGAGGTCCAGGCCTCGAACCCTAGACCCTAAAAAAACCTGACATAGTGAGTGCCATCCTCTACAGCAAGGGTTCTTAACCTGTGGTCCAGTGACCCTGTTAGGGTCCGTGGATGGGCTTCAGGGGGTCCGTGAACCAGGCGCATAAATATTATCTTGTTTATGTGCATATGTCTATTTTTCTGGGGAGGGGTCCGCAGCTCTTACCAGATTCTCAAAGGGGTCCATGACTCAAAAAAGGTTAAGAACCACTGCTCTACAATGAGTGCTATATTCTCTACAGCACCGTGACTCGAAGCCCACTCTTCCCAGGTAAAAAAGGAATGTACCTCCCTGATGGGACTTCAAGCAAGGACATTCACAGTGCCACCTGGTGGTAACATGACTTTTTCTGGTGCTTCATAGAAAAAAATGGTGGGAACAATAGAACACAGCCTGCAGGAGTAATAGGGAGAGCTTTGATTATAGTTGGCACTAGATTAAATAATTAGATTGAATTCCACGGTCTTCTTAGAGAGATTAATAGGTATACTTGGCGTGAGTTAGTGGCGTACTGAATTCATGAATGCGCGTGCACGTCTGTTCCTTTGAGTCGTCTTTACTTACCTTGTAATTGAATACCTTGACCAGTAGAACTGTTATGAACACAATTCCACATGTTACAAGCAGCAGGCCAGCCGAAAATATCATCCTGTGAATTGATCAATGTTAGATACATGTTCACTTACTGTCCCGATTGGTATAAAGAGCATGTCATAAGTTAAAAGGATCGTTTACTCTAGGTTCTAGGGTTATTCCCAGCTAATTTAGGTTATAATTACGCTACATAAAAAGTTTCATGGTTCGATCACCATTAGAAATATTATTAAAAAATGTTTTAAAACTAACGACTACAGTTTGATTACAACGACGGTGGCGCCACTCAAAGCGCACGATCTGATAAATTGCGCAAAACCACTTTACAACCAAGGGCTACAGACCGAGGGTGTTTCTTATTTATTCATTTAAAAGCAAAAGGATTGTAATATCTTATAAACGACAAATAGTTTCAGTTATAAGATATGGATAAATTTGCCCTAAAATGAATATTGTTCGGTTAAATAGCATTTAGGCATAAATATAATTGCACTTTTGTGATTGGCCCTCGGTCTGTAACCTGCAAAATAAATTGTCAAATACGCAACTTTTTCGGGGTGGCAGCACGGTCACGGGTGTCATATGGCGCCGTTCAAATTTCTTAACGTTGTTGTGTAAATAATTATAACAATTAAATTAGGTATCTGGTAACAAATACGTGTGGGTATAGACGATTTGTTATACAGTAAGTACAGCTGTATGCAGTAAAATCCTAGAGGCTACTGTCCCTTTAAGACCACATATAGCTTTACCGGTGTATAGCCCCTTCGCACCTGCTACAGGGAAGGAGCTACACCAACAGGCACTTGGAGCGTTTCAATAAAATATAATGGTAAATAAATACGAAATCTATTTACTACCAAAGTTTTTCTACTCTCTTTCACCTATTATTGCGGACAATTTGCTGTAAATGCCGTCCAAATGCTCATCTGCAACACACTGTCACACGCTGGCCGCCGCACACTGACACATAAATTTGACACATAAATATATATTTATGTGTCAGTGTGCAGCAGCTAGCGTGCGGTGTACTTGTGTGTTGCAGATGAGCATTTGACCGGCATTTACCACTGGCAGCAATAACAAGCTGGCACCTGCAGCTACAGCACACACGCGGCCATTGACTACATAACAACGTTGTTATATAATATAGTCAATGGCCGCGTGTGTGCTGTAGCTGCAGGTGCCGACTTGTTCTTGCTGCCAGTGGCATTTACAGGTGATTATAGGCGAAATAGAGTAGAGAAACATTAAGAGTTTGGTAGTAAATATATTTCGTGTTTATTTACCTTTTTTTATTGAGGCGTTCCAAGTGCCTGTGGTTACACCGGTAGAGCAAACGACTAGTACAGTAAGTACACATCACCTCTGTACAACACTACGACACTTAGCTCTAGTACTATAGCCCACGTACAGTTGCCGCTGGCAGCGAAGCCAGCACAGCAGTAGAACTTGAAGCCAGCAGCCAGCAGCAGCAGAAGCCAGACTCGATCGCAGCTGAGCTAGGGCCTGCATACCTCCCAAATCCCATTGGTTAATACAAATCACGTGCCTGAAACTCCTGTTTTAATAAAACTTTTATGGTGCCATTGTGACCCTAACCTTAATTAATATTTAATTAAAAAATTAACTAGATTTGTATCAATTAACCAACTCGCAGCCAGCATGCAGTGGCTGCTGGCCAACGGCAATAGCGGCTGTAAGCGGGCTATAGTACTACTAGTACTACTACTACTACTAGAGCTATACAACACTTACTTACTTAACTTTACTTGTACACTGTAACTTTACTTGTTTTAGTTGTGTTGTTCTTTACATGCATGTACACTAGTGTTCATGATCATGTACACAACACATGACGTACACTACTCCATCCTCCATCCATACGGGTACCCTGGGTCTGGCGTGCGTACACCGACGCGTGCCGACTGTGCGTGTCACACTACGCGTGACACTTCAGTGTACGCACGCCAGACCCAGGGTACGCGGATAATGCCATCATCCGACGGCTCATGCGATGTTACATCAACCAATGAAAAACCATTTCTCTTTTCAGCGTACGATCCCCGTGGCGCTGCATTCGCATAAATGGCAGCGTACATGTTTCATTGTCATGATATTTCACATCACACATGAGTGTTACGAATATAATTAAACGTTTGGGCTCTTAATTATCTGATCGTTGCTACGAATGGCTGGGGCGCGTGTAAAGGTAACGTAGTTGTAGCGGCAGTGTTAATGCCAGGGCATTTGTTTCTATATTTACTTAAAATACAAACAGAAACAACGACGATCCAATCCAAGTTCATTGATTGAACATAACATTAATTGTTGCCTGTATTATAAATTTATAGTGTATGTGCTTGGTGATCAGAGGAAATCCGAGCAAGCCATCAACTATGAACACAATCGTCACTATACGTTTGTCAAAAATACGTCAACTTCAAAACTATATCTTTTCTGTTGAATACCGGTACCTGTATTCTATTGCCGATTACATAGTTAGTTGATTAGTTCCCATGTGACGTCATAACATCCGGGTTACTTTATGTGGGCGGCCATATTGTTTGGTAAGCAGGTCAAGGTGAACAAAGAGTGACACGATAATCACAATTTTGAAAAAAAATGGTACTCTCTTGCTGGATTAAAGGTTGTAGGAATAGAGCAGATGGCAAAGTTACGCGTGGTTTCTACACGATACCTATTGTCCGACTGCATGAAGGTGACCAGACGAGGATTTTGAGCGAAGAGAGACGTCGAGTTTGGCTCGCAAATATAAACAGGAAGAATGCACCATCGAAATACTCCAAGGTCTGCTCGGATCATTTTGTGAAAGGTATTGTAATTGTAATATATATGACAGAATTTATTCACAAATAGTCACGATTAATATGTATCTAGTGACGCAACATATTTCACTCACATAAAATTGTAAAACTATTGTAAACACTACCTGTGTTTTGTTTTCAAATGTGGTTGCTCTGTTTATGTGTACACGCGTGACGTCACCCGAAATGTACTAGGCTGAATCATATAGTTACCCATGTGTTTTGTCTACATTTCGGGTGACGTCAGGCGTGTACACATAAGCAGAGCAACCGCATTTGAAAACGAAACACAGGTAGTGCTAAGACTTTTAGGAATAAATGTATAAATACATGGTGTAAAGTTGTGGAAGTGTTCAAAAAGATAGGTGAGATGTCCATGTAGATAAATAAGTGTTAAAAAGCCCGATCATTTTGCGTTTTCTGAGCCATTTTTTGTGGAACCAATTGGGACCAGGTGGTGTTACGAAATCTGTGAGAGAATGTTCTATAGTCCTGCGGCAGTTTATGAACGCGGGCTATAGTACTAGAGCTAGTCTGATAGGTGATCACAAATTTCAATGGAAATGCTGCATTTGATAGAATAAAAACACGCCTGTGCATAGAAAAGAAAATGGCCCATTATTAAATAATTTAGTATACAGACTCCCTGACCTACGAACATTCGAGTTACGAACTTTCGATGAATGATACGAACAATTTGCCCTGAAATCCATTAGTATGTAATGTCAATATTGGTAAATAAAAAGACACAATCGCCCTCCTGATTTTGACTCGCCAATTCCTGTGTTCACATATATGTTTACACTATGTACACTTCTAGGTTACTCGATGTTCACACGTACATATACTACACTACTGTACAATATACGTACGTACATATGTTCGACTTACGAACAAATAGACTTACGAACGACCGCTCGGAACCGAACCAGTTCGTAAGTCGGGGAGTCTCTGTAGTAATAATAAACAAAAATTTATGTTTTTTTCTTGTAGGTAAACCAGCTGACCTGTATGACCGCTCACATCCCGACTGGGCTCCTACATTGCTGCTTGCGGACACACTGACTCTAAGGAACTCACATAAAAAGATCTTGAAGGGGGAAACAGACTTAAAAAGGTATTGTTTATATGTACTTGTGTATGTATACAGATTGTCTTGCTCTAAAACTATATAATTCCATAGTATCAAACTTCAGACAATTCCAATAAAAGGGTGGCATGTCAAGTGTTTGCGACTGGCTATTTTATTACAAAGATGAATAATTTATTACAAGGGTGGAACTATTACGTGTGTACGTATGTGGCTCTGTGGAGTTTTGGTTATAGACTGGTGAATATATGATCTGTTTGTTGAACACATTTCTGTGTACTTATATATCTTTACTTTATATCTAAATTCTAAATTCTATATTATATACACTCCTGTGTAATGAACACATTACAAACATATGTTAACTTCGGGGTGCGAAATTTAATTTCTACCTCTGTAACTTGGTCTAATAAAATAACTGTTCTTTAAATTGATAGGTACAACCGAATAAGAGGAAGAAGTGAAACTAGAGAGAAGCACAGCGCAGCTAGGACTCTTCTAGATCTGTTCGAACAAGGCCCGTCAGAACCGGAACACATAGCAACACCATCCGTCAGTGGAAAGCCATGTACGTTTCGATTAGATGGGAAAACAGAACCACCAAACCACAAGTCGCAATTCCGGTCAACCAGAGCCAAGTTGACAGTGAGGTTCAGCGTCTCATGACTGAGAATATGGCATTGAAGTCTCAGTTAAATTCATTTAGATATTCTCAAGAAAGCTTCGAGGGGAATGATGAGAAAGTAAAGTACTACACGGGTCTACCTAGTTACCTGGCTTTAATTTCGTTGTTGGAACTTGTGGTGCACTTCATACCTAGCGTGAAAGGGTCAAATCTAGGATCATTTGAACGTTTGACAATGACCCTCATGAGAATTAAGCTAAACCTCCCTATACAGGACCTGGCATATCGATTTCAAACATCAACATCTACAGTTTCAAGGACATTCTTGGTAGTACTGCATGTGCAGACAACAATGCCTCTAGAATTCAGGAAACATTTCGGAAAGAAGACAGCAGTAATAATAGATTGTTTTGAAGTGTTTATTCAGCGACCTAAAAATCTTCTTGCCAGAGCGCAGACTTGGTCATCATACAAGCACAATAATACAGTGAAATTTTTGATTGGAATTACACCACAGGGCTCTATATCATTTTTGTCTAATGCGTATGGTGGCAGAGCCAGTGATAAATATATCACTGAGCATTGTGGCTTATTGAATAAACTCCTGCCAGGTGACCTAGTTTTAGCCGATAGAGGTTTTGACATTGCCGATAGTGTTGGTTTGTGTTGTGCACAAGTGAACATTCCGAGTTTTACAAAAGGGCGTTCCCAATTATCTCCTGTTGATGTAGAGACAACAAGACAAATTGCCCATGTAAGGATACATGTAGAACGGGTAATTGGGCTTGTAAGAAATAAATATAAGATGTTACAGGAAAAGCTGCCAGTTGACTTTTTGATTAGCGATGAGGGAGCAGTTCCTGTAGTGGACAAGATAGCAACAGTTGCATGTGGGTTAACAAATATGTGTGAATCGGTGGTTTCCTTTAATTAGAAGAACTGAATGTACAAATGTATTGCTTTATTAAGGATATATATTCAGGCTTGGTAAATGATATTCGGTTGAAATTTCAATACCCACAGCTATGTATATATATATGTAGAAAATAAATAAAATAAATGGAAAAAAACTTTTTGAAATAATTCTATATATTGTAGTTAGTTTTATTTGTACCTTTTCATTTGATATAGTATTATACTATGCGCATATTATTATACATTATTATATACCACCATTACATATGACACATATTATCTACATTATTATACATCTATATCACCGGGGAAGGTGACGCTAGGGGGACATGACCACATCAGTTTTGGGCTGGAATTACCCATCATGATGCAGAGTGGCTGAAACAGCTCCAGGACAGATGCCAACGAAAGTGCAGCATGAACTGAGTGGCCTCACCAGAGGTGATACGTTGCTGCATATAGATCCACCATCTCGCGCAGATGAACGGATGCCGATATATATATATATATATTATACTACGTGCCTATTATTATACATTATTATATATCACCAATTACATATGACAATGCATGAAAATAACAACCTCCATGCGAACATGCTCTTATATATTCTGCTCTCCAACTGCGAAATTAACTACTCGCTAAATTGTCCGTCAAGTCACATCGGACCACTTTAAGTGAACACAAGTTTTTCTTCTTTCGTTGCACTCGGCACAATAGTACACCCCTTTTGGGGCTTTCTTTATGTTGACACATGTGAAATGAAGCCATCTGTAGACACAGTTTTCATTGTCACATCTAACAACATTGTCAACTTCTTCATTGTACGGTGTCTGGCATATACATATTATGTCTGCAGTATTTGTTGCTGTTGGGGGCTGATGAACTGCAGGTCTCATAACACGTTGCACCTTCTCCCTTGAAATCAGATTACCAGTCAGCTCTGGTAAAAGTACTTCTACGAAAAATGTTTTTCACTTCTCTAGAATCACGGCGGCCGGAAGAAACAAATGAACAGCTGCCGAATACGTGGGAACTATGTATCAGTGAAAAAAATACACGGGGGCTCGGGACGATTTAGCCCTCGAAATGCCAAAAAGAGCCCCGGAAATGGCAAAAGAGCCCCCGTAAATTTGCATAGATTTCAATGCAAACCAAATTTTAGAGTGCTATTTTCATGCACGCGAGCTTGAAAAGTAGCCCCCAAAAAATAAATTAAAATTTTTTTTTTCCCTGCTATGTATACAGTTTTCCGTTTTAATTTGTTTTCGTCCTGCACTCACAATCACATCACTGATGTGATCTCACAACTTTAGAAACAACTACACACTAATATTGTTGACGCACTTTTCACCTGCACCAGTATAGACGCCACCATCATCTATTGGTAGTATACAAGGGAAGGTTAATGCCAGTCAAACCTGTATAATGTGTAACGTGTATATAAGAGGGGGGGGGAACGGGTATTTTCGGGACGCGGGATTGGCCATTTTAATTCCCTGGGAACTGGGAAAATGTCAGCATAAATTTCCGTGTTCGGAACAGAAGTTCATCAGGAAACGTGGCGAAAGACCCTCTAAAAATTTGTCTGGCTATCTGGAAAAATTGTGTCTAATTTGTCGGGATATTCAATTTCTCGGGGCGCTAAATATTTTTATTTAATGTATTAATTTTTTATTTTATGTTTATTAATTATGCCGCAGATAAATTTATAGTATGTAAATATTAGTGTTTGAAAAGCTAAACTAGCTGAATTTCCTGAAACATGTCTACATAATTTCCTGGGAAGCTGGGAATTGGGATTTTTATTTTAAGCTGGGAATACTTGGGATATGGGGTGTTTTTTTGCTGGGAAAGTGGGAAATGTAACGCCCCCCCGGCCGACGTTCCGCACCCTCATAATAATTGATGCATTTGATGCCAAGTGTCCTTTATAGAGCAGGTGGGGCCTTTATAGACAGCTGTCCTTGTATAGACAGGTGTCCATTTGATAGCGCAGGTGTCGCTTATAGACAGGTTTCCTTTACAGACAGTCCTTTAAGCCAGGTGTCCTTTATAGAACAGGTGTCGCTTTATAGACAGGTGTCCTTTAGCAGACAGCTGTCCTTTATAGGGTGGCCAGGTGTCCTTTATAGACAGGTGTCTTTATAGACAGGTGTCCTATAGCCAGGTGTCGCTTTATAGACAGCTGTCCTTATAGACAACGTGTCGCTTTGTAGACAGGTGTCCTTTATAGACAGGTGTTCCTTTAATAGACAGGTGTCCTTTATAGGCCAGGTGTCCTTTAATAGAGCAGCTGTCCTTGTTATAGACAGCTGTCGCTTTATAGACAGGTGTGCGGGCTTTATAGACAGGTGTCCTTTATAGCCTAGGTGTCGGCTTTTAGACAGCTGTCGCTTATAGACAAGGTGTGCTTATTAGACAGGTGTGCCTTTATAGACAGGTGTCCTTATAGCAGGTGTCTTTATAGAGCAGGCTGTTTCTTTATAGAGCAACGCTGTGTTCCTTTTATTAGCCAGGTGTCGGCTTTATAGACAGCTGTCTTATGAGACAGGTGTCGCGTTTATAGACAGCTAGTCCTTTATAGCCAGGTGTCCGCTTTATAGACAAGGCTGTGCCTTTTATCAGACAGCTGTCCTTTATAGACCAGGTGTCCTTTATAGCCAGGGTGTGCCTTTATAGCCAGGTGTCCTTTATAGACCAGGTGTCGCTTATAGAGCAGGTGTGCTTTATAGCCGAGGTGTCCCTTTAGCAGAGCAGGTGTCGGCTTTATAGACAGGTGTCGGCTTTATAGCCAGGTGTCCTTTATAGACAGCTGTCCTTTATAGACAGAGTGTCCTTATAGACGGTGTCGGCTTATAGACAGGTGTCCATTTATAGACAGGTGTCTTATAGGCCAGGTGTCCTTTATAAGACAGCTGTCGCTTTATGACAGCTGTCGCTTTATAGACAGGTGTGCGTTTATAGACAGCTGTCGCTTTATCAGACAGGTGTCGCTTTTATAGAGCAGGTGGTCGCTTTATGAGACAGGTGTCGCTTTATACCAGGTGTCGCTTTAATAGACGGTGTCGGCTTATAGACAGGTTGTCCTTATAGACAGGCTGTCCTTTATAGACAGGTGTCGGGCTTTATAGAACAGGGACCCGCCCGGGGGCGGGGGCGGGTGGAGGGTGTCCTTTATAGACGGTGTCACTTTTATAGCCAGGTGTCGGCGTTTATCAGCCAGGTGTCCTTTAAGACCAGGTTCGCTTTATCGACAGGCTGTCCTTTATAGACAGGTGTCCTTTATAGACAAGGTGTCGCTTTATAGACAGGTGTCCTTTATAGACAGGTGTCCCTTTATAGCAGCTGTCCTTTATAGACAGGCTGTCCTTTATAGACAGGCTGTCCTTTATAGACAGGCCTGTTCTCGGCTTTATAGACAGGTGTCCTTTATAGACCAAGTGTCCTTTATAGAGCAGCTGTCCTTTATAGCCAGGTGTCCTTTATAGAGGCAGGTGTGCCTTTACAGACAGGTGTCCTTCTATAGAAAAGTGTGACCTATGTGACGTATACAACTGTAAATATGTAATTATGTGCGGTCATGTGTCATCGCTTATTTGTGGTTCTCGTAATTTATTTTTCAGCAATGGGAACAGTTCAGCCGGTTCTGGTGGCTGTTCGACGCAAAATGGCAGCACCCAAAAGCAATCGCTGAGAAGGTGAAGATATACCTGATGGGAAAACACAAGCCGATATATCATCCGTTCTGTAAGTACATGTGAAAATATATCAAACGATATTTCAGAGTCCAAGTATTATGCCCTTATATTCATCAATTCTGTTAGTACACTGTGAAACGTGTCACACGACATTGTTTTAATCTGTCGCTCATTAGCCGAGTAAGCATATTTTGATGATCTCTTGCTCGTTAGCGGACTGCGGTGACCAGGTCGTTATCGTCAACACGCGTCACGTGGCAATGAAGGGAGACGAGTGGTTCCGTAAGAAGTTCTACGCATCAAGCATGCATGGGGGCTACGGCCTGGCGGGTTCTCAGAGTGGCCGGCCTGGGTCGTGCAGGACCAAAACCCAACCAAGGTGAGGGCGTGCTGATCAGAGGAGAGAGAGAGAGAGAGAGAGTGACGGAGAGAAGGAAGAGAGAGGGAGCGAGAGAGAGAGAGAGAGAGTAGAGAAAGAGAGAGAGAGAGAAGAGAGAGAGAGAGAGAGAGAGACGGAGAGAGAGAGAGAGAGAGAGAGAAAGAGAGAGAGAGAGAGAGAGAGAGAGAGAGAGAGAGAGAGAAAGAGAGAGAGAGAGAGAGAGAGAGAGAGA
>NW_014578737.1:28271-30376 GCF_000485595.1 Priapulus caudatus
TCTCTCTCTCTCTCCCTCTCTCTATCTCTCTCTCTCTATCTCTCTCTCTTTCTCTCTCTCTCTCTCCCTCTCTCTATCTCGCTCTCTCTCTCTCTCTCTCACTTGTCTCTAACCCAACCGACCTTGAAACGACGTCCGGGGCACATGGTCCGGTCTCCTCGCGTCGGATGAACGCAGAGCGTTGCTGTATGTCGCGACGTCGAACGTTTACGTGATTCGCGTTGTTGTTTCAGGCCTGACGATTACGTCATTGATCCAGACAATGAGCAGATATCGAAACCCAGCTAACGCCCCATCTGGTGGTGAAGAATACAACAACACAGACTAGCAGGCAGGTACGCCCTCTGGTGGACATACAGATAAGCTAGCTAGCAGCACGCCATCTGGTGGACATAACAGCTAAGCTAGCAAGCAGGCACGCCATCTGGTGGACATAGCAGCAAAGCTAGCAAGCAGGCACGCCATCTGGTGGACATAGCAGCAAAGCTAGCCACGTGTAGACTTGTATTGTCGGGTTTCGCATAAAGTTTGAAACAGCTTCTCTGCTTATGTCCGGCTTCCTTCCTTCCAGCAGCAAAGCAGACAAGAAAGGTAGTAGCTGTCATTCTAGACTCCGGTTTAAATGTTATATGTTTAATTCCATGTCGTACCAAAACTATGCGTGTAAAAACCGAGGTGTCGCCTTAGTGCATGTTTACTTGTCACTACTCTGTATGAAATTTATGAAAATAGACGTCGTTTTTAGTAAGAAAACCGTTTGGTTGTGATGTTGTGGTGACTTATCCATGTTCTTATATGTGCCTGAGAGAGATAGATAGAGAGGAAGAAAGAGAAGACAGAGAGAGGGTGAGGGAGAGAAAAAAGAGACAGGAGAGAGGAGAGAAAGAGATGTAGAGAGAGATTTATCAACACATAGATAGATGGGTAGGGATAGGGAGGGTGGACATACCTGCGGCTTACTAACACTTATAGTTAAAGTGATTACGTCACCGTAAATAGTAAAAGTAAAAAAATATGTCCACTTTTTCACAAAATGTAAATGATTCTGTTCACTTTTTATGGTTAAATTGCTGCATTATACTTCCTATTTTACTATATTGTTCGATGTAAACATACACTCGTGACTCATACATAGCCCATAGCAAGCAATTAATGTCAGGATAATAATATCATATCGTCCAGGTTTTTTGGATTTTTAACTAGTTTAGAAACAATCTTATCAGGTAAGAATTTGAGGATACATTTAGTCCCGTTAGTACATACTTTACAAAATATACACCATAGAAAATTCTTGACGTAGTCAATTTAATCTATGCATGTATAAAATGCGCCGACCTATCCATATGTACTAATCAACATTTGACTTGGTTGATGGCTTGACAGCTAGACGGAACATCAAGAAACCATTGTTATGAATTTAATTACACGAATTCATCATAAAATTAAATCACTCACAACAAATCTCACGGCCAGGAACAAAAAAAAACGAGAAAAAAATCGTCGGTAAAATTTCCATGAAAAGTTTATTATCAATATTTGAAATCAATCTCGCGCGACCACAGTCTCCTCACTCGACGTGTGGACCTCTATAAAAATATTCTGCAGACACGCACATTGAAAAACCCACAGCGTGAGGCGTGTCAACCGCGACAATGACGCGTCGTCCGACGCAGGGTGACAGCATACGCGTGTCACCCTAGACTTGGTGACAGTATGACACGTGTCGGCCGACAGTGACTATGACGTGCTACTTGACACACAGTGACAGCATGACACATGACACACTGTGACACTATGACACGTGTCACCTGACAGTCACAGCATGACAATTGTCATCCGATACTCGGTGACAGCGTGTATGCACGGTGTCACCAATGTTTTCTAGCGGTATAAATACACGTTACATTATTAATGACATAATTAATCCCATCAGTCAGCTGTGTCAACATCGTGTCAACACAGTGTCAACATTGTGACAACACCGTGTCAACATTGTGACAACAATCTTTCTAGTTTGAAATGCGGTACGTGTTTGTTAATAGGTGGCAGGAACAAATTCTGTGTGTGGATATACATACACACACACAGATATATATATATATATA
>NW_014578737.1:30628-31768 GCF_000485595.1 Priapulus caudatus
TATGCATAGCAAGCATGTATAGCAAGTATGCATAGCAAGCATGTATAGCAAGTATGCATAGCAAGCATGGATAGCAAGCATGTATAGCAAGCATGCATAGCAAGCATGGATAGCAAGCATGGATAGCAAGCATGTATAGCAAGCATGTATAGCAAGCATGCATAGCAAGCATGTATAGCAAGCATGTATAGCAAGCATGCATAGCAAGCATGCATAGCAAGCATGCATAGCAAGCATGCATAGCAAGCATGTATAGCAAGCATGCATAGCAAGCATGTATAGCAGGCATGCATAGCAAGCATGTATAGCAGGCATGTATAGCAGGCATGCATAGCAAGCATGTATAGCAAGTATACATAGCAAGTATGCATAGCAAGCATGTATAGCAAGCATGCATAGCAAGCATGTATAGCAAGCATGCATAGCAAGCATGTATAGCAGGCCACGAGCTACGCTCGCCACAAGCCACAAGCAACCCTCCTCTTCCTCTCGCTTTCCTCCCTGCATCTTCCGTGCACGTGCGCGCGTGCGGCAAGGTAGACGTTCCCCTACGACAAACATCCCCGCATGCATTTCCAGTGGGCAATACACGTTAAATCTCCATGCACATGTGCGATGCATCCAGCTAGACGTGCCCATGCTCAACGTAGAAGGGGGGAGGTTTGTCACGGGGGGGGGACGTGTGTCATGCTACACCGCCAGCACAGTCAGGAGAGACAGCGAGGTAAAGACCATATGCCGAAAAACAATAGAGCAGTACAGGTTTTGAATCTCCTTGACTTTCACCTTCGCATCTCACGAGCGCAGACGCTACGCGGCGACGAACCCACAGCGCCATCTAGTGGTGAGTCGCGCGTCGGTGTCGTAACCGACGACGACGACCGGCTGCGACCGAGCATTGCCACCAGTCACTGGTATAGTGACGCATCTAGAGCAGACAACTTGAGCACGTGTAGCAGGTATGTATAGCAAACCTTGCACGTGCATTCATGTTGGTCAAGCATGTATAGCAAGCATGTATAGCAAGCATGTATAGCAAGTATGGATAACAAGCATGCATAGCAAGCATGTATAGCAAGCATGTATAGCAAGTATGTATAGCAAGCATGTATAGCAAGCATGGGTAGCAACCATGTATAG
>NW_014578737.1:35970-40608 GCF_000485595.1 Priapulus caudatus
TGCGGTGCTGCCACAGGAAGTGCTGCGGTGCTGCCACAGGAAGTGCTGCGGTGCTGCCACAGGAAGTGATGCGGTGCTGCCACAGGAAGTACTACGGTGCTGCCACAGGAAGTGCTGCTGCACTGCCATAGGAAGTGCAGCGGTGCTGCCACAGGAAGTGCTGCTGCACTGCCACAGGAAGTGCCGGTGCTACGATTTAATTATGCACACGACAGAGAGAGAGAGAGAGATCTAACGAGAATCGATAGGTAAGGTCAAGATACGTGTTGTTCGCGATAATTTTTAAGGTAAACAACCTCTAGGCCTAGGGAAACATTCATTATTTACCATCGCCCCGCGGCACGTAAACGGCACGATCCGCGCATCTATTATTCACCGCGGCGGCGCCACCTGGAGGTGCCTCCGCGTACCATCGTCTAACTCATGCGTTCATTCTCACTAACGCGTCGCTAACTCTCTCGCCGCGTGTGCAGCTGATTGTTTGCGGGACAAGCATGTATAGCAAGCATGGGTAGCAACCATGTATAGCAAGCATGGATAGCAAGTATGCATAACAAGCATGCATAGCAAGCATGTATAGCAAGTATGCATAGCAAGCATGTATAGCAAGTATGCATAGCAAGTATGCATAGCAAGCATGGATAGCAAGTATGCATAGCAAGCATGCATAGCAAGCATGCATAGCAGGCATGCATAGCAAGTATGTATAGCATGTATAGCATGTATAGGAACTATATATATATAGAAGTATGTATAGCAGGCATGTATAGCAATCATATATGGCACACATGTATAGCGAGTATGTATAGCAGCAGGTACATATAACAAACATAGCAAATTCCATTCACGTTGGGCAGAGAAAGGCAGGCAAGAATACTGTTCAATAGTGGATCATGACGAGTTGTGGCGTAGGGGGCGCCACAGAGCTGTGCCCGGCAATCGGCCGTGGCGCACGCCACCAGAGCGCGCCGCTTGACGTATAAACACACCAACAATGGATAAATCCCAGAAAAACTGTATTTACAAGATAAAAATTCAATGTGACAATGCGTGTCCGCACTGCCAAAACGATCACCTATAATCATCTGCTATAATAATAATGCCTAGAATTTTGAGTAAAAAAATTCTAGAATTCAGAAGGTTGGTGGATACATGGGTAGTTGGTTACACTTCTACAACGCTGCGTGCGTGCGTGCGTGCGTGCGTGCGTGCATACCTGGTATTTACTAGCATGTATGCATTATTACCATAGTCTCAGTGACCCTAGAGGAGCAGCAACCAGCTAAAAACATGGGAATATATTCGCGCAAAGCTTCGAATGCGTGCCACGAGATGGCAGCACATGCCGAGCGTCGGCAGACGAAGCGTGACGCGCTCGTTGGGAATTTTCGAACTCGGCGGTTTATATTTAGATGCGAAGCGTGTTCCACTTTTTTTCTGACACACATACACACCGAAGCACGTACGCACGCACGCACGCACGCCCGCGGGGGCTGGCCCAAAGACCTTCAGTGATAGCTAGAGAGAGCGCGCGAGAGAGAAGATAGATAGAGAGAGAGATTAGGCCCGTGCACTTACCCTACAGTTAACGCACAGCCACTACTCCGCTTTGACACTGGCCCCAAGGCACCAGACACTACAGTAGAGAAGACTGACACGTAGACTGTGTCCCATCCTCGCGGTACTACCCACAGCAGTAGGTGGAGGAGGCTAGGGACAGTCTATCTAACACGATAGATGAAATAGATTCATGAACGTATGTACACGTACACGTGAACGTGAGTACATATATGTTCGTGATAGACATACGGTGAGGCAGGCCAGACGGTGGTTCGCAGGAGACTACGACCTCCCACAAGGACCATAACCTCCCTTCACACTCTCCCTATCCCTCATCTCACACAATCTCCCTAAGCCACTCTGACAGAGCTTTCCATGCGGACAGTGATACACACGCTCTGGGTCCCCGCCCCCATGCTACGCCCACTACGTGCGAGTAGAGAAAGATTAACTGTCTTTCTTTTCTCACATCTTTTACTCTGTCTACACTGCGGTAATAATAAGCACTCATTCCCTTCCCCTAACTCACTCACTCACTCACACACTCACACACAGGTGGTAGGTAGGTAGGTAACACGGGGTCAGAGATAGCGCGAACACGCTATCCAGCTACGTGTACATGCACATGTACTTATACATATATACATACATGTGCATACATGTACACGCGTGTGTGTGTACGTATACATTACGCGTACACATAGGTTAGGGGGGATTAGGTGTATGAATATAACACGGCTACTGCAAAAACAATTCATCATCATCATCATCATTCTATAAAATCTTACTCACTCCTCACACACTATGTACAAGTTAATACAGGAAGATATGTCGAGTTAATTCATTTTTTTTCTTAGCAAAATCTCTTCAGGGATAGTCATCTATAATATATTATAAATATAGCTTCTGAAATCGTCATAAAATTCATCTTAACATAATTAATGTATGCGGGTCGGCGGTGCGCAGGCGCGCGCGTGCGGGGAAGGACCCTGGCGAAAACAAAAGCAAGAGAACAGCTCTGCGATATCCTAACATACTCTACGTTTGTAAAAACCCTCGTCGCGTCTGTCGTCTCGACGCCGCATCCCGCGCGAGCACCGCAGCATCCTGCGTAGGCGCGCGCATGCGGTGATCGGTAGCAGCATCCCTACTCCTCCTCTTCATCCCTCTCCTGCTCCTCCCACTTCTCAACCTCCTTCCTCTCATTCTCTTTCTCCTCCTTCTCCTTCTCCTCCTTCTCCCCACAGCCGAATTTAATAAGTCACATTTATTCCGTTTTCAGAAACATCATAATTAGTCATGACATAAAGATTCTAAAATGTCACAACATTTCAAGCGAAGTGTCGTCGCACACAACTCGTGACAGTTTTGGACTCGATGACATTCGTGACCATTTATGATGCTGCTGCTGCTGCTGACAGCGTATCTTGCTTACAGGGCTTCAGTATCACTCTACATCTCCAACACACTTCCCATCGTATTAATAAAAATATGTGCCCACCAGTGGCAAGGGATGCCTGGGCAGCCAGGAACGAGGGAGTGGGAAAAATTCAATGCCTCCTAGTGACATATCCAACGCATGTCTTGAACACAGCTGTAGCGACAGTGGTGCTGGTATGAGACCATATACACGACTACCCTACTAGCATCACGATCATCACCATGGTTACTGCTGTTACTGTCATCACAGTGGTTACCGCTGTGCCTGTCGTCACCATGGTTACTGCTGTTACTGTCATCACCATGGTTACCGCTGTTACTGTCATCCCCGTGGTTACCGCTGTGCCTGTCGTTACTGTGAAACTAACTATACTGCATATACAGAATAATTCACCGTACTGGAAAAAGATGAAGAGATGACGTACACACGCACGCACGCACGCACCCTCAGACACACATGCACACGCTGCTGTAAAGTGTAGGTAACTATGATACCTTCACCACTGCCGCCGCCGCCGCCGCTGCGATACGTCTTATTTAGGTGACGTCACACTACATACAGTAGAGTAGAACACGGCGTCACTGCCAAGAAACCCATCCAACGTTCGTACGTCTACCACACACTCACAGACCGCGACAGCGTCCGCTGCATGGTGGCGCTAGCGTCGCACACGCCTCGTCGTGCAGGGATCGGTCGCTGACACGAACAATCGCGGAAACGGACCGACGATATGACGTCTACATCTCTTTACCTGCCATCACACAGCGCGCGTGACGAGTCATGAGAACGTACGTGTGTGCGTGTGCGTGTAGCACAAATTTACTCTAAAGGATAAATTCTTCCACTGAGGACTACTTCTCCCATAAGATAACTTATCCCAAAGGATATCTTCTCCCATGGGATAACTTATCCTATATGATATCTTCTCCTATGGGATGAGCTCTCTCACGGGTCAACCTGTCAGAGTGCGATATAACACATTCGACGACCGACCAACATTCCACCGATGTTATTTACAGGGCGGTCACGTGACGCCGTCAGTGGGGCAGCGCGCCGACCATCGTGTGCCTACTACTACTACTGTGTCAACCCAGTACCGAGTCTTAGAGTAGTGTAGAGTCTGAAACATAATCATAATAACATAACCATGGCCCCAAGCTCCAGCTATGAGGCCCCCAAGCTCTCTCTCTCTCTCTCTACAGTCTATAGTCTATCCGTGGTTTTCCTATCATGATCAGGTAGGCAGGCAGCCGCGAAATAATAATGATAACACGCTATATAGATATCTGCTCTCTCTCTCTCTCTCTCTTTCTCTCTCTCTCACTCTCTCTCTCTCTCTCTCTCTCTCTCTCTCTCTCTCTCTCTCTCTCTCAATCTCTCTACTTCAATCTTCTCATCTCATCACTCTCTCTTCTCTCTCTAATCATCTCTCCTCGCGCTCCTCGTCTCTCTTCTCATCTCTCTCCGTCTCCGGGTCGGCTCGGCCCCTCTCTCTCTCGTCGCTCTGCTCTCGTGCTCGGGTTGTCTCGGGTCAATCTACCATCTTGCTCTCTGATCTCTCTCTCTCTCTCGCTCTCTCTCTCTCTCTCTCTCTTTCTCACCTCTCTCGTTCCTCTCTCTCTCCCTATCTATCTCTC
>NW_014578737.1:44984-58173 GCF_000485595.1 Priapulus caudatus
CGTACCATCGTCTAACTCATGCGTTCATTCTCACTAACGCGTCGCTAACTCTCTCCCCGCGTGTGCAGCTGATTGTTTGCGGGTGTGAAGGAGCGGTGACGTTAATTAGTGAGGTTTGAAAGGATTTAATTATCGAGGCGATGTACGGGCCGCTAAATTTTTTTCCCCACTTGAGTTCCGGACCACAGCCAATCAGTGCACTCCATTCACTCGACTTCCTCGAAGCAACAATGTAAAATGGATACCCCCTATCCCTAACCCTAACCCTAACCCTAACACTAACTATAATCCAACCATATATATACGAACCATATATTACAAAACACTATCTATGGTGTGTCTGGAACTCAAGTGGGGGGAAAAATTCCGCGTACGGGCCTGGCTCTCTGTAACGCTGTACGATTCGCAAGACTATGCATCGCAAACGCCCTGCGCAGTGATAGCGACGGCAGCGATGTGCTAGTCTAGCCAAACTGCTGCAGAACGACCGTACGATACGAAATTGGCTGCACACACGAATGCAGGCAAGCGACGGTTAGCCACCCATTCACGCACTCATGGACGTCAACGACAAGAGAGACGCGTTAAACAGTTAACGGAGAAAAAATTAATTAGCGAGTAGTTAATTAATTAGTAGTAATTAATTAGTAATTAAACGCGTTAAACTAATTAGGAAAAAAATAATTAGCGAGTAGATTTACGACGGTGGAGTCTGGGACCCGGGTCGTCACGCAAGACAGCTGGCTAGGTGTGGCAGCGAACGCTTCGCGTAGAGAGCGTTGACAGCGATGCACTAGTGGTACCAGAGTGTTTCAGAAATCATGGTACATCGAAAAACGAACGCACTGTAGGAAACACGAAATTGACTTCAAGCAAGCACGTATGCACGCATGCACGCACGCAGGCACGCACGCACGCAGGCACGCACGCACGCACGCAGGCACGCAGGCACGCAGGCACGCACGGACGCACGCACACACGCGTGCAACACTGATCTGTCTAGCAATACAGATAAAAGTAATTTCCTCCCTCACTCGCAACATCCCTCGACCTTGGCCACTAATTGTCCGCAAGAAACGGACGCTCCTCATCCCTCCCAGCATCCCACATCTCTCACTATCCTCAGCATCCCTCGACCTTGGCAGCTGCAGTAATCATCCGCAAGAAATCTCATTAATCTCCATCCATCGTCTCACTCATCCGCCCTCCTTGCCTCTTCATCCAGCCACGCCCCCTCACCCATCATCCACAGCCTCCATATACTCACAATTTGTCAGCCTCCATCTCCCTCAGGCTTTTCAGCCTCTACCAGTAACATTATCCTAGTCGTACACTAATACTAATTATAACCCTAACCCTAACCTTAATCTTATACCTAACCCTAAACCTATCCCTAACCATAACCTAACCTAACCCTAACCCTAACGCTAACCCTAACCTAACCCTATTCCTAACCATAACCTAATCTAACCCTATCCCTAACGCTAACCCTCCCCGTAACCATAATCCCAACACTAACCATAACCCTAAATAAAACCCTAACCCTAACTCACGGCGACCAACAAAAATCCTAACCTCTACCACCAACACTACCCATAACCTTAATTGTAACTGTATTGTGTTTCTACATCGGCAAACACTAAACTCGCCCCCGCTGCCCGCTAGGTGGCGCTTCTCTCTCGTCGCCGCTCGCCCGGTCGCTACAATCACAGACGCGCCCGCCCCAGACAACTAAAGAACAACCAATTGGCGACGTTCCAGATCAGCCGACGGAACCGGCTACTGCTGGTACTGCTGCTGCAGGCGGGGTGCACTGTTTACACGAGTGCTTACCTGACAGCTAGCTGACTGTGCTACTAGAGAATATGTCACTCTAAATGAATGTGGCGAAATCTTTTGCAACTGGATTGCACAGGGGGGTGTAGAGGTGTGATGTTGACGCCATACGTTACTACTACCATTGCGCTATTAATCTATGCAGCAGTAGTGGCGACAGTAGCAGTAGCAGCAGCAGTAGCAGTAGCAGTAGCAGTAGCAGCAGTAGTAGTAGCAAGAAGGAGAGGGGAGGGGGAGGAGAGGAGAGGGGGAAGAGAGGAGAGGAGAAGGGGAGGAGAGGAGAGGGGGAGAGGGAAGAGAAGGGGAGGAGATGGAAGAGAGGAGGGGGAGGGGAGGAGGCGGAGGAAAGAAGGGAAAAAAGAGGGGAAGGAGAGGGAGGAGGTTAAAAAAAGAAGGGGAAAAGGGAGAGATGGAAGAGAGAAGGGAGGAGGTAGAAGCGAAGAGGGAGACGGAGAAGGTGGGAGAGGAGAAGCGGGAGGAAGGAGGTCTGGGAGAGAAGTAAAAGGAGAAAACGGAGGCTACAGGGAAGAGGAGGAAGGAGGGACCAACCACACTCACACCTCCCCACGTGAACAACTCTCTCTCTTCTTCCTCTGTGAACAACTAATGTTAAACTAGCTCACCGATCTTCGGAAGTGGAACATTTCTGTGTGCGAACAATGATTTTGATCATCTAGCTTACAGATCTATGAGATGGAACATGTGTGTGTGAACAACAATGGACCAGGAAGGAACGAACCACCCCAGCAGCATTGTTCATCAGTCCATCCGTGCGAGCGTTAGTTTCGCTATACGTTCCAATCCTGCGACGCGTTCGACAAGAGAACAGCTCTCCAGCGAACAACCGACACATGATCGCACGCCGGCGATCGCCAAAACAAGTGAGCATCTGTAACGTCCGCGAAGTCAAACGGCCTTCCGCCCTCGACCTTGCCTTTGTCGTCACGACGATCGCCATAGGACAGCTTCCCTAGCGACCGCAGCAAGAACACGAATCCCTTCCCTCGTCATGGCAACCACTGCAGAGACAGCAAGGGCAACCGTCCATCGCCACGGCGACCGCAGCAGAGGCAACAAGAAATCCTCCTTTTGTCGCTGTGGCGAACGCGTGCCTCCGTCGCCGTGGCGACCGCGTGCCTCCATCGCCGTGGCGACCGCGTGCCTCTATCGCGGCGGCGATCGGGGGCGGTGGTTGTGTTTTAGCCGAGGCTATGTGTTGATAGAGCTGTTGGAGCTGTGGTGGCTGCCTAGAGGGGATCCTTGATGACGGAGATTGAACAGGTTGTGGTTGTGCGTGCGCAGCACAGAGTAAACGTTGTCCACCTTAGACAGTCCATCAAGGAACGGCACGAGGTCTAACAACTCAGCATCCGCCATGTCATCAAACCAACTCTGTACAGGAACCTGCAACAACAACAACAACAATAACAATAACAACTAAGCATCCGCCATGTCATCAAACCAACTCTGTACAGGAACCTGCAACAACAATAACAACAATAACAATAACAATAACAATAACAATAACAACTAAGCATCCGCCATGTCATCAAACCAACTCTGTACAGGAACCTGCAACAACAATAATAACAATAACAATAACAACTAAGCATCCGCCATGTCATCAAACCAACTCTGTACAGGAACCTGCAACAACAATAACAATAACAATAACAACTCAGCATCCGCCATGTCATCAAACCAACTCTGTACAGGAACCTGCAACAACAATAACAATAACAATAACAACTCAGCATCCGCCATGTCATCAAACCAACTCTGTACAGGAACCTGCAACAACAATAACAATAACAATAACAACTCAGCATCCGCCATGTCATCAAACCAACTTCTGTTACAGGAACCTGCAACAACAATAATAACAATAACAATAACACTGTTGTCATAAACAATAATAACAATATCAACATAAACAATACAATAACAACAACAATAACAATAACAACATAAACAATACAATAACAACAATAATAACAATAACAACATAAACAATACAATAACAACATAAACAATACAATAACAACATAAACAATACAATAACAACATAAACAATAGCAGCATAACAACGATAAACCAGATACAATAACGAGGGACAGTACAACTGGTAGTCAGCTCTCAACGAATAAGCAACAAACTCCTGGTGGCTGTGGACCGCAGTGAATCAACAGAAAACATCCATCTAGTCCAACAACAACAGAAACAACAAGCAACAAGCAACAACACAACAAACAACAACTCGATGAGTGTAGCTTACAGCGTGGTGTCAGTGCGGTGGAAGATGTATGATTGCCGGAAGAGTTGTACTACAATGAGATCAGCGTTTCGTTCAGGTCCGCCGCCCGAGCCGTACTCAAATCCTGCGCGCGCAGAAATATACAACCCAGAACGGCTCGGAGAGGTGACCACGCAGCGCACGCACGCCACGCACGCCACTGCATCGCCCACCGCACGCATCACACTCGGTCTCTCTCTCTCTCTTCTGTTCTCTTTCGTTCCGGCCAACTCAGTTTTCTCTCTCTATCGCTCCCGTCTCTCCCTCTATCTCTCTCCCTGCTCGTTTCCATGCCTCTAACCATCCCCCCTCACCTTACAGCGAACATTTCCTCCAGCTATTTGCTATAGCGGCTTAATGTTACACAGCTTAGGAGCGGAGGAAGATGAGAGGTAGAACTTAATCAGCATTCAGCACGTACGCGTGACAAACACAGCAACGCACTGTCCCTTCTCATCTAACAGTAACCAGACTACTTACTGTGACCTGCACTGACATCACGAGCTAATAATGACAATTTGCTCCTAATGTGCTCCCCCTAAAATTGCTGCCAAATTAGCTCCTGCTTACATCTATTAGTATTCCATCTCCTCCTCTACTTAACCTTGAACACTGACCTTTACCTAACATATACACACACACACGCACGCACGGCACGGCACGCGAGTTACGCCACACGCACAACACACGCACGCCACGCTTACTCCAATCGGTTCAGCGCGGCACGCTTGGGCAGGGCTTTGCGTAGTTGACAGGGAAACATTATAAGTAGACTTTTCACACTGCTTAAGTCTTTGATCTTACCGTATCTTGCTATAATTTGGGCGATATGTTGTATGTATGTATTGATATGTTAATGAAAGGCTCCGTCCAGTTTTGATCCAAATTTCAGCACCAAATTCCAGAAAGGAGATCGATGAATTACACGGGACGGGGTTCTGAAACTTTATTCGCGTTGAAAACGGTAAAAAGGGCTTAAAAAAGACAAGAAAAATGGTAAAGATGTTGCCTGAAATACGAGGGGGCCGCTATATCTTGGCCCTTGCTAATATGTCGACGGTCTGCTGAACGTCGTCTTGCTGTAGATATTTCGCCGTCTGTCAACGAGGGTGCTGCATGCACAGACTTTTGTCAAGCCCAAATAATGTAAGTAGAAATAAAGCATGTAATAATGAAGTTTAAATGTCAATGTCAAGGTTCAATCTCTTCTCTTATCTCTCTGGCGGTTCTGTGGTTTTCAAACAGTCGATACCACATGCATCACCAGCACTAGAGCCCGCGCTAGCGCGGATTCCAGTAGTAGTTACAAACATTAAAAGTAACTTTCACACAGTTAGCTTGGGCGTAGTTACAAACAGCTATAAGTAACCTTTCACACATGCTTAGCTTACGTTAGTTACAAACACTATAAGTAACTTTCACACATGCTTAGCTTTACGTAGTTAACAACCATTATAAGTAACTTTCACGCACGCTTACCTTCACGTAGTTTCCTCGATGGAAAACACAGGACTCCCTGAAGAGGCGGCCTCTAAACACGCCCCACTTGTCCAGCAGGTCAGCCACCGGGTCTGCATACTGCAACACAGCATGATCACACATTAATACTACTACTATCTAAACTGACTTATCTGCTACTGAACTATGCTACTAGCTACCTGCTGTACTGCTGTGCTGTCTTGCCTGCTATGCCTGCTGCTTGCTGCTGCTACTGCGCCCTACTACTGCTGTGCTGCTGCTGCTGCTGCCCTGCTGCTGCTACTTACTGCCTGCTACTGCTGCTTACTGCTGCTGCTGCTGCTGCTTTTGCCTGCCTGCTGCTCTGACTTACTGCTTGCTGACTGCGACTTACTTGCTTGCTTGCTGCTGCTTATTACTTACTACTACTGCTGCCTGTTACTGCTGCCTGCTTCGTTTGCTCTGCTGCGTGCTCGCTACTGCTACTTGCTTACTACTGCTGCTGCTGCGTGCTACTGTTGTTGCTGCTGGCTGTTACTGCGTATATGGCTGTGACGGGCCTAGACATATCGATGCATCAACATCAGTAGTGAGGAATGCGTGAGGCAGGCGAATCTCAGCGCGCGCGCCGCGCCGCACACACAGGCCAGAGGCCTGAGAGCTAATCCACCCGTTAAATTATGAAAAGCGATAATTAATAAATTCAACGATGTTGATGACAGTTCCCCCCCTCCCGGCCTCCAACAATGCTGCGGGTATGCTCCACAGGAAGTGCTGCGGCACTTGCACAGGAAGTTGATGCTGGTGCTGCCACAGGAAGTGCTGCGGGTTTGGCGGACAAGGAAGTGATGCGGTGTTGGTGGCCACAGCGAAGTGCTGCGGATGCGGTGCCACAGGAAGTGATGCGGTGCTGCCACAGGAAGTTACTACGTGCTCCACAAGAAGTAGTGCCTGCACTCCATAGGAAGTGCAGCGGTTGCTGCACAGGAAGTGCGGCTCCCGCACTGCCACAAGAGTGCCGGTGCTATGATTTAATATATCCACACGAGTAGAGGAGGGAGAGAGAGATCGTAACTGAGAATCGTATTAAGTAATGTTCTTAAGATACGTGCGTTGCGTGGCGCCGGCGTAATTGTCAGTAAACAAACCTTCTAGGCTAGAGGAACAGTTCATTATTTTGACCATCGCCGGCGGCACGTACAACCGGCACGATCCGCCGCATCTATTATTCACCGCGGCTGCGGCCGCACCTGGAGGTGCGGCTCCGCGTACCAATCGTCTAACTCATGGTTCATTCTCACTAACGCTTAAGTCGCTAACTCTCTCCCCGGTGTGCAGCTGATTGTTTGCGGGTGTGAAGGAGCCGCTGGTTGACGTTAATTAGTGAGGTTTGAAAAGGGATTTAATTATCGTAAGGTGATGTACGGGTGCCCGCGAAATTTTTTTTCAAGCTTGAGTTCCGGACGCACAGCCAATTCAGCGCCACTCCATTCACTCGACTTCCTCGAAGCAACAATTGTTAAAATGGATATTCCCTATCCCGGTAACCCTAACCTAACCCGTCACCCGAACCCTAAACAACTAACTATAATCCAATCCATATATATACGAACCATATATTAAACAATAACACGGTATCTTATGGCCTCGTGTCTGGAACTCAAGGTTGGGGGGGGGCGAAAAAATTCGCGTACGGGCCTGGCTCTCTGTAACGGCTGTTACGATTCGCAAGATATGCATCGCCAAACGCCCTGCGCAGTTGATAGCGACGGGACCCAGCGATGCTGCTAGTGTTCTAGCCAAACTGTTTGCAGAACGACCGGCCGCTTTACGATTCACTGTAATTGGACTGCCACACACCGATGCAGGCACAGCGACGGTTAGCACCCGGATGCACGGCATTCCATGGACCAGTCAACGACAGGAGACGCCTGTTAAACAGTGGTACACCGCGAGGAAAAAATTAATTAGCCGAGTAGTAATTAATTAGTGTAATTAATTAGTAATTAAACGCCGTTAGAACTAAGTAGGCGAAAAAAATTAAATTATGCGAGTAGATTTACGACGGGTGGAGCTTCTTGGGACTCCGGCCGTCAACGCAAGACAGTGGCTCAGTGTGCCCCGCAGCGAACGCGGTCGCCGTATAGAGAGGCGTGGCAAGCGATGCAGCTGTGGTACCTAGAGTGTTTCAGGAAAATCATGGACATCGAAAACGAAGCACTGTAGGTAAACCACGAAATATTGACTTTCAAGCAAGCACGTATGCACGCAGGCACGCAACGCACGCGAGTGCACGCGACGCAGCACACTGCGTGCAACAGGTCTGAATACTGTCCTAGCAATACATGATAGAAGAGTAATTTCCTCCTCACTCGCAACATCCCTCGACCTTGGCACTGAATCTGTCCGCAAGAAACGGCACGCCTCCTTCATGCCCTCCCACGCATCCCACCTCTTTTCTTCTCACTATCTCTGCAGGCGGCATCATCCTCGACGCCTTTGGCCACTAATTGTCCGCAAGAAGACGGACCACTTCCTCATCCCGCCCAGCCATTCCCAACATCTTCTCACTATCCTCAGCATCGCCTCTCGACCTTGGCAGCGCACTTAATCGAGTCGCAAGGAAATTCTCATGAATCTCCAGGTCCATCGTCATCACTTCCATTCCGCCCATCTTGCTGTCTTTCATCCAGCCCACTCACCATCATCTCACAGGCCTCCATATACTCACAATTTGTCAGTCCTCCAGTCTCCCTCAGGACTTTTCGAGCCTCCTCCTACCCAGTAACATTAACTTTTAATCGCTAGGTCGCTACACTGAATGAGCTAATTATTAACACCTAACCAAGGTATCCTAAGCCTAATCCATATACCTAACCCTAAGCCGGGATCTCCTACAACATAACCTTAACCTAACCCTATCCCTAACCGCGTACCCTATCCCTAAATGCTACCCATGACCCTATCCCTATACCTAATCCTATTCCTTAACCAGAAACCTAATTCTACCCATATCCCTAACGCTAATCCTCCCCGTAACCATAATGGCACAACACTAACCATAACACCGGGAATAAAAACGTCTCTAACTCCTAACCCCTAACCTAACATCAACCGCTAACCCTATCCTCACATGCTAACCCTGACCCTCTAACCTAACCCTATTCCTAACCATACCGACCTTAAATCTTATAACCTATCCCTTCAACGTCTTAACCCCGTCCCGCTAACATAATCACAACACTAACCAGTAACCCTAAATTAAAAACCCCTAACCCTAACTCACTGGCGGGACCAACAAACAAATCCTTAAACCCTCTACCACCAACACTACCCATAGACCTCTTAACTTGTAACTGTATTGTGCTGGTTCTATATCAATCAATAACACTATAACTCGCCCCCGCTGCCTGCTATTTCGGTGGCGCTTCTCTCTGCGTCGCCGGTCGCTCCGCTCGCTACTCAATCACAGACGCGCCCGCTCCCCAGACACTAAAGAACAACCAATTTTGGCGATTCGGACTGTTATCCAGATCAGACGACAGGAACCGGTACTTAGCTGATACTGCTGCCTGCAGGTGCGGGTGCACTGTTTGTACACGAGTGCCTTACCCGACAGCTAGCTGACTGCTGCTAGCTAGAGAATATGTCACTTCTAAATGAATGTGGGCCGAATCTGTTCTGCTAACTGGATGGCACGAGGGGGATTTGTGAGAGGTGTGATGTTGACGCCATACGTTACTACTACTATTGCCGTATTAATCTTATGCAGCGAGTAGTGGCAGACCGTTTTAGGAGCAGTAGCTAGCAGCGGAGTTAGCCAGTGAGCAGTAGCAGCAGTAGTAGGTACGACAGGATAGCAGGTAGCCGAGTAGCCAGTTAGCAGTTAGCAGTCAGCAGCAAGCAGTAGTAGCGACAGTTAGTGCGGTTCAGTTAGCTCGCAGATTAGCGCACGTAGCCAGTAGAGTTCAGCAGCCAGCAGTAGGATGGCGACAGTCAGCCAGCAGCAGCAGCAGCAGGCAGTAGTAGCCGAAGGTAGCAGTAGGAGTAGCTAGTTTTAGCAGTAGCAGCGCAGCAAGTAAGTAGCGACCCAGTAGCAGCTAAGCAGTACGCAGTTAGCAGGTAGCGAGTCCAGGCCATGTCAGGAGCCTGTCGGCTGCCGGGCGCGCCCGTAGCGACAAGTCGCGGGTGACGCTGCCGAGCTTAGCCCAGTAGCCCGTCGCAGCTAGCCGAGTAGCGGCAGCAGCAGTAGTCAGCGACAGTAGCCTGTCCATGAACCAGTAGCATTAAGCCATCTCCCTCGAGTCCAGCAGTAGCGGAGTTTAGCAGCAGCGGGGAGACACGGGGAGAAGCAACGCAACCGAATGAGAGGCGAGCGGTAGCAGCCCCATCCGGAGCGGCGGAGTGAGTGGGAGGCCGGGACTGCAAGTGCAGTGAGCGGCGCGGAGTGCAGCCGGTGGGTAAGCAATGTGAGCAGCAGCAGTTGGAGTAGCGCGACAGTAAGCCCCATAGCAGTGGGAGCAGTAGCGGGGCACGGGCAGGATAGCACTAGTTATCCCCGCCGGCCGGAGTAGCAGCAGCGGCGAGTACGCTAGCGCGACAGGTATGCCAGTAGCAGTAATGCCCAGTATGCTAGCAGAGCAGCAGGCCAGAAGCGTAGCAGCCAGGCAGCAGCGAGCCGAGCAGCAGCAGATGCTAAAAATAACTTTAATAATACTTTCACATTCCCGTACAGATAACACCCAGCTCACACAAGGTCTAACACTGGAGCGAGCGGGGCGGGTCGGCGCACGCGGTCACGGGCTGGCGGCCCTTACCTTCGCGCTGAGACTAGCCGCTGAAGGAACGAAAACCCAGTAAATCTAATGCAATGCTAGCGACTGGCTCGCCGCACGCCCGGTCGGCGCCTCCTACCTTCGCTAGATATGCCGTGAGAGAACACAACTCCGATACAGTCGTCCTCCCATCCTGGGTTTGGGTTGCCGGCTGTCACGGAGGAATTCATCGCCGGGGAGGACGTCCCGTCGCGGGCCCGGGCGCCGTTTCACGAAGGGGCACGCCCGTACACCGTGGGCGCAACGACGGAGAAACACAAGGCGACCCGGAACGTGCTGTCCACGGACCCGGTAGCCATCGCGGCAACCCGAACGCATCCGGCCCCCCACACAAGGTGCCCGGAGAACAGTCGCGTCGTTTAATGCAAACAACGGGGTGGCCGCGTGCTTTATATTGAGGTGGGTCGGCGCGGTGGTAAACGTAAGAGATAAGAACACAGGCCCGCACACACCTAGGCTTACGGTGCCGCGTGAAATAACCACGCAATTCACGTACCGCCCTTGCTGCATGAGACAGAAACGAAAGAACGACAATGAGAAGAAGAAGACAGAAGCCAAGAAGAAGAAAAGAAGAAGAAGAAGAAGAAAGAAGACGAAGCCCAGAAGGGAAGAAGACAGATGAAAGAGAAAGATGCCAAGAATAAAAGATGAACAGAATAAAGATGCCAAGAAATGGACCCCGATGAAGGAACGAAGATTACGGAAAAGAAAGGGAAGAAACAAATAAGGAAAGAAAGACGAAGAAAAAATAAAGTGTGCTCACCTGATGAACTGTTCCATCTATCTCCACCGGAACTATGAAATCTGCATTACTAATTGGCTGAAACACGATAACAAGCGAGACGTTAGTTTTCAGCAGAGCAAAAAATCCGCCAACAGCATTCACGCCGTGACAGCTCGCCCTGACGCTCGGTTAGACAGCACCTTAATTACCATGATCGCTACACGAACTATCTTCACCTCAACGCACTCTGCCGGGAGAGGCGACATGACATACGCTGAATTGAAGGCCCCATATAGAGTGACTGCGAAACATCAAGTGAAGCGGCTTATCGATCCGTGATTACGTGTAAAACCGCTGTAAAGTAGACATGCTACAGACAGAGAGAGGGATGGGGGTCTCTTAAGTCCCTAGGGAGAGGGATGAGGGGTTGGGGGGGTCTCCTCGCCCTCCCTGCGCCCGTCCGTCCGCGTCCACACATGAGAGCACACCATCATGCATACACACACAGGCGCGGTGTACCTGTAGGAGAAGGGGGGCTGATGTTACTAACGTCCGCGTCCTGACCGGATGCCACGGACGAGAATCACTTCTCTCGTGCGGAGTGCCGCTGCGGCGGCGCTTGTGGCGCACCGCAGGCGCCAGCAGCGATATTCCCTGGAGGCCGGGGCCGGGTGGCGCGCAGATAACTAGGAGGCGCGCAGGAATGTAAAGAAGGCCGATGGCTCACTGTACAAGACAATGTAATGTGAAGACGACATGTATGTTAAAACACCATGTATGTAAGACCACATGCGTGACCGTAACAGACAGGGAGCTGGTATTGTCAAAGCACAGGTCATCGTAGGGTGGTATAGAGCGACGGATGGTACTGTAAAGGACACCATGTACTGTAAAAGACACCTGTGGGACTGCTAGAAGCAGCACATGCCTGATGGTGAAAGACACTATGTATGCTAAAGACACATGTACATGTAACAGACCACCACGATCGTATGCGGAGGGAGGGACGCTCGGGGCAGCTCAGCGGCAGGCTGGGCCCGGCGCCGGGTGGCCCGGAGCGGCCACCAAAACCTGGATGTCCGGGGCACCACCAACATCTTCCAAAAGTTGACAACATTTGCGCGTGTGCCCCGGGCTCGGCCGATCGGCGCCAGGCTAAAATTGTGACAAAGTGGTCGTACTGTCGATAAAACATGAATTGGTTCTTAACGGGTGCTGAATCTATTCGCAAAAGGAGGCTGAGCGCCCCGGGGCGACCGCAATTCGCGGGAGCACCGGCCGCGAGGCGCCGAGGCGCGGACAGCGTGACTGCTCCCATGACCGCTGCCAGCATGAGTCGATACCGCGGGCATACGACCCATCGGGGTGGGCCGTGGCGGCCCGGCCGCGCCGCGGTTTAGTCCGTCTACTGAGCGGCTGCAATCAAGGCCACGTTATTTATTAGAACTTGGGTATCGGCCCTCGACCGGCTGCTGGCTTCAGAGCAACTGCTACGACGCTCTCGCCGACGGCCAACGAGTGTCTCGGCCGGCCGAACCAGTCCGTAGCCATGAGGGCCGCGTCAAAACTCCCCCTGGAGCGGCGCTCCGGCGCCCTAGGGCCATAAGGCATAATCTGCTTGGCGCCGAAGCTGTCTCAGCCCCCCCGGGGGAGTAGGGACTGAGGCTTTGATATATTACACTTGTCGATCAACGGGAAGCCACGGACAGATGCGGTCTTGAGACACGATACGCCTCCAGGTCTGGCAGGAGTGTGACTGCTGTGAGGCGGCCGGTGGGGCGCCGCCGGCCGCGTCGGCGTGGCCCTGTGCTAGCATCGAACGGTAGTAAGACACGGATGGACAGCCTCGCTTGGAGGTAAAGATGAGGCGCGGAGCTTGGCGGGGCCCCTTTAGAGGGGCCCGGCGCCGCTGCGGGGCGCGCCACGGGGCCGCCGCGGCCGCCCGCCGCGCGGGGCCCGCAAGACCGTGCCGGGGCGGCCCCGAGTCGCGCGCGGCGGCCGGGCCACAGGACTACGTTCCTTGGTAATACTGAAGAAAAATTC
>NW_014578737.1:58183-59101 GCF_000485595.1 Priapulus caudatus
CTGCTACTGCTACTGCTGCTGCTGCTGCTGCTGCTGCTGCTGCTGCTGCTGCTGCTGCTACTGCTGCTGCTGCTACTGCTACTACTACTGCTGCTGCTGCTGCTGCTGCTGCTGCTGCTGCTGCTGCTGCTGCTGCTGCTGCTACTGCTGCTACTGCTACTACTACTGCTGCTGCTGCTGCTGCTGCTGCTGCTGCTGCTGCTGCTACTGCTGCTACTGCTACTACTACTGCTGCTGCTGCTGCTGCTGCTGCTACTGCTGCTTCTGCTGCTGCTGCTACTGCTACTACTACTGCTGCTGCTGCTGCTGCTGCTACTACTGCTGCTACTGCTACTACTGCTGCTGCTGCTGCTGCTGCTGCTGCTGCTACTACTGCTGCTACTGCTGCTACTGCTGCTGCTGCTGCTGCTGCTGCTGCTGCTGCTACTACTGCTGCTGCTGCGACTACTGCTGCTGCTGCTGCTATTACTACTACTACTGCTGCTGTTACTGCTGCTGCTGTTGCTGCTGCTGGTGCTGCTACTGCTACTGCTACTACTGCTGCTGCTGCTGCTACTGTTGTTGCTGCTGCTGTTACTGCGTATATGGCTGTGACGGTGCTAGACATATCATCATCATCATCAGTAGTGAGGATGCGTGAGGCAGGAATCTCAGCGCGCCGCGCCGCGCCGCACACACAGCAAGGCTGAGAGCTAATCCACCCGTAAATTATGAAAAGCTACTAATTAATAAATCAACGAGTTGATGACGGTTCCCCCCCCTCCCGGCCTCCAACAATGCTGCGGTGCTGCCACAGGAAGTGCTGCTGCACTGCCACAGGAAGTGATGCGGTGCTGCCACAGGAAGTGCTGCGGTGCTGCCACAGGAAGTGATGCGGTGCTGCCACAGGAAGTGCTGCGGTGCTGCCACAGGAAGTGA
>NW_014578738.1:0-6000 GCF_000485595.1 Priapulus caudatus
TGATAGGACGACGGACATCTGTAACTTTTTTTTGTTTACATCTAAAACTTTCTCGCGCTCTGAAGATTTATGCGCGAGTACAGTCCGGCTAAGCGCGCATGCGCACACTTACATGCATATATATCGGCTTTCTAATTAATGTCGTTGCCGAGTCTGGTGAGTCGGCTTACACGGTGGGATTAAGAAAGCAAATGAGGAGAGAAACCCCTGCTTTCCATTCCACGCGACGTCGCATGGGAATATTTAAACGCGAGCAGCTCCGAGCGGTCAGTGATTGCCCATTATACGCACACTTATACTGCGACGATTTCCTCCCTTTACAATGCTTCCACAGCTTTACCATTACACTACGACTTAAAGAGATAACTGGGGGGAATTCTTTCCCATGGGGATGGAGTCTCGGATAAAATACGACTTCTTTCCCATGGGGATGGAGTCTCGGATAAAATACGACTTCTTTCCCATGGGGATGGAGTCTCGGATAAAATACGACTTCATTCGTTGCATACATAAAAAGCTCGATAAACCAGCGCACCAACTATATCGAATCGAATCCAAGCATGCACTGCATCCAGCCCTAAAGCGCGTGTACTATAAACGATCTTGTACTACGCATGCTATAAAGCAGACTTGGTGACCGCCCCGCCCACGTACTTACGTAACAACGGCCGTATAACCCGAGCATGATCGCTACCACTAGTTCTACCGGTGTAGCCCCACTCCTGCTACAAGTCAACTCTACCGGTGTAGCCCCTTCACTCCCGCTACAAGCCAGCTCTACCGGTGTAGCCCCTNGGCAGTTTATCGCGTATTTTCGAGACAAACGCGCGGGAGCTCAAACACATATATATACGTTTTGCGTATCTCAGCGACAAACTGAAATTACACCCATTTGACGCCCCTTTCGACAGACGACGCAAAGTAAGATGCACTCAAGATATAAATACACATAACATTTGCGCACACGCTACAATATCTCATCTCACATGTTCGTATCTCTACCACTGATCTTCTCTCGAAATGCATATACCAATCACTGGGTATTATATGAAGCACAGTGCGACCAGTCGTAAGCTCCCAGCCACTACCTATTTACGAAGGAAGCCAGCACTTGCTCGGGGACTGCTTATAGAAGTATCAGAGGCGCGCTCCACATCTCGGCTGATCTTCGCCGGATGCCGCAAGACTACTTATATGTCCTCGACGGATTAATATATATATATATATGGATGGGACTGCGATAATGTGTTATTGATTATAAAACGCCGGTGTGACAGTCACTGCTGCCTCTCTAAATACCGATCAGCAGACTGACTGCAAGCAGAGACGACCGATGACATCGCGCGCGCGGATGGATACGGTCCAAGATCACATCAGCAGACCATGCACGAAATATCCGGAATAAAAATATTTACAACCGGAAGCGCGCGTGTGCGCACGTGTCCACCTTGTCGCTGCGGGGCACATATCGCGTTACATCGCTAATCAGATCTAAACGAGCACTTCAATTATTTTTTTCGGTCATGGCATCTCGGTACTCGGCTATCGCAGGCGCATATTAAATCCGAGCGTTCCTCCTCCCCTCCCGCCTTCTTTCCTTCGCTGGGCTTCCTTTCATACGCGGGATGCGGGCGGAGAGGCTTCGAACGGTATCGCTCGCATCTTCCGATGACGCACGATCAAAATATGCGCGGACATATGCTGCAGATTAACCAACGCAGCAGCAGCAGAGGCGGTCTCAAACAAAGCGCCGTTCTCGATTGCCCCGTGATCGATCAACTTGCTTTGTCGTGTCTTCTTTTCCGTTCGCTCGGCCTCCCTCATTATAGTTAACTAGGGTTTAGGAGCGTCACTCGTATATTATATATATCAGAAGTAGATAATAGGGAATATATATATATATATATATATTGAATACGTTCAAACTCGTATGAGGTAATAACAAAGCATGTATTATTAAACATAATAGGCTGGATGTTTGACCTTCCCAGGATTTACATTGACCTTGCCGTGTTCTCTCTTCATACAGTATTATATTATCGGGAGTAAATAATGATAGTAATCACACATTTGTAATTATTTACTCCCGATATTATGTATGGTAAATTACAAGCGCAAGTTCAATCATTATATAATCATATATATCATCAATAATTATATAATCCTATAATAATCGAAGAAACAGACGCACGAGCAGTCAGACAACCGCGCAACAGACGTCATCACTTGTGACGTCATCATTTGTCCGCTTCGCTGATTGGTCGCTCATTAGCTGCTACCTGTTTCCCACTAACGAAGAGGAGAAACAGGAAACCACTCTATATGCTGGCCACTGACTCGCTAGTGCAATCATTGAGCAGATATAGGCTGTCATAAATCTGTAAGAGTAGCAATACTAATGTAGCACATGCGTGGGGGGGGGGGTACGTACGATTCTAATTATATTCACGTTCGGCACATTGACTGTCTTATTAGATTTGGATCACGGTATTTTTAGCGAAGTTAACAGACGGTTGCGCAACCTCCGAATGAACTCACTCGCGTTATTACTGCATGGCTTACACTATAAGCTTATTATTATAGAACTCTGAAATCTTCGCGTATTACTGGGTATAATTTGCCGCATTACATACACAAATTATGATGTAAACGAATTATGCACATGGCGTGCATTATGCCACGATACTTATTGAAATGCTTCCATCCCGCAGGCAGCGATAGAGAAATGTAATCACTTATAATTGAATCGTATTAAAATCTTAGTTAGCCATATTAGTTTCTAAAGATGCCATCGAACAATCGTGAATATTTTTCACGATGAACACATTGCACGATTTTTAAATAGTGTAAAATACAGTGCGGCATCATAAATAATAGACTCGTATTTATTTAACATGGCAGTACCTCAAAATAATCGTTTCAACTATCATACGAAGCAGCGCAAAATCAAGCACCGATTGCGTAACAATGCCTGATTCCACATCGACAGACTCCCATACGAGCACTTTCCCAAAGTCACTTATCCTGTAAACGAATTGTACCAGCCTGCACTGGTCACAAAGACTGTCTTAACTTAATTCTGAGCGGAATCGTTCTCGTCTGACACTCCTACACACTTATACGCCATTGCCCGCCGGGGCTTTGCAGCACTTGGAACGGTGCCAACACATTTCCCGCCTATCCGCGGCGTGTACGACCACGCGGATTCTCAGAGCCGAGTGGAAATCGATCATGTAAGGATTTCAAAACTCGTGCGAGCATACAAACACAAATGACGTGTATCAAGGGTGAATCGGTTTCAGCATGATGTGTCACGAAATTGCAATAAAAACGCATTTATTACGTTTAGAATTACACACATTATTGCATTTACTACTCATCAGCTTTCATGTTACCACTCACTCTCACCATTATGCAACCTCAAAGCAATTATTATTTAATATATGACTTCACATCACATCCCGCACAACTTTCAGCTCGGAAAAAATGATCAGTTAAGAATAGAGAGAAAGCTAGAAACCTGCCAGAGTCTGCGAGAAAAAGATAAACGTTCGATTCTAGTCTGGATTCTTCTGAGCATAAAATGACGCCCGTGCCCCCGATGCCGATCAATAGACGAACGAGAAAACTTATCCGTGAATTCATTCATTACTCACGGGTGCACGCACGCACGCACGCACACACGCACGCACGCACACGGAATGTAAGCATTTAACTCCCGAGTCCTTACTAATAATAACGCAATCATACTCTGAGACTAGAATCGTGGAAATATGCTAATAATAACGCAATCATACTCTGAGACTAGAATCGTGGAAACATTCTGCTTCACTGATACATCCGGTAAAATCATGCTCACGGATAGTCACGTGTAGTTACACTAAAGCCACGGGGGTAGCCCGTGCTCGCGGGTGCGCCGTTAGACTAAGATTGCTCTGATGTGATTTCAGGGCCGATCCCAAAGATCGTAACATGATAAGTTCGCAACATGACACCTCCCCAAACTTTGTAATGGCTGCGACGTGGATGCGTCAAAACAGTTTTGTGTCAAGTCGGTATCTGTGCGCGTAACTTAGAGACAGGTCTCCGTAGGCTATCATCGCGAACAAGAAATCTATTTTGGCGTGGGCGGTGTGGGCGGTGTGGGGGTCCTTGGGGAGGGGGGGATTATCTCCGTGGATCGCTGCATTTCTGTACTTGAGGGATGTACTTACCTCCGCCGTTGTTGTAGACAAGGTAAGGGAATCTCCACACGTTCCCCAGACCGACCGAGTAACCGAGCAGAGACAGCAGGAAGTCGAACTTGCCGGTCCAGTTACCTCGTTCCGGTTCTTCATCTACTAACGAGAGAAAACACACCGTGCTATATATATATAGCGAGATATGAGGATTGGGTGGGCGTATACACGCGCCATCACACGACACAGGCTATAGTAACAACAAATTAACAAGTGTACCCACTATGACAGATGGTGGCGCGTATACACCGCCATCACACGATGAGTGTAGTAACTGTAACGTACCCTCGTATAAGCGGTGCGTGGGTTGTGTACAGCGCGGCGTGCGTGGGCGCTCATCGGTATCATAATGAGCGCGCGATGGTTAAATTACTAACGTTGCACCGGATGGCAGGTTAGTAAGGGTGAGGCACGAAGCGGTCGTTGTCGTATCAGGTTACTACATATAATGTACCCGAGGTAGGGTTTAGGTTGATTAGTATTATGGTTCTTATAATTTTTAGTGGTGAGTATGTTTAGGTTAGGGTTAGGTGTACAGGGGTTCAGGGTACACTTCTGTAAGTACAAGTCTGTATTCTGTGTATACATATATGTACCCGGGCTCGGGTACATATATGTTAGGTACCGATAACGACAACGACCCTTCAGCGTGAGTGAAGTGGGATAAATGGGAGTAAGTCAAGGGCGGACCCAAGCCGTATGCACACAAGGGCCGTTCAGGCTGGGGGTGTTGGAGATAAAATTTAGGAGCTATTACTTAACCAGCGCATATGGGTGAGGGGACAACTGAATGCTAATCAACGCGTAACATGAAGACTGACAGAACTTGGTCTTCTACTAAGTGTCACCAGGTTATTTGACAAAGTTTTATAATGTTAAAGAAGAAGTTGCCTTATGAAGGGTTACAAACTTTCGGGATTTCTTAGCCTGGCAAAACGATCTTTATTCTGCGAGTGTAATTTGAAGAAAAACTGCTCTTTCTGAGTAAAGAAATGGGCCGTCCTATCGGCTACGCATCATTGAGTGACCCTGTCACAGATCATAACTCTCCGGCCCGACGAAAAGGTGTGTCACGCGCTGGAAGAAAAGGGTGATCGGCCCAGGGTACGATAGACATCGACGTGGTCAGCTTATATGTCAAGAACGTCCTAATACCAATCTCACGCAACCAGGCAAGAACTTCATAATCTTATATCATATACATATAAACCATATAATTACATATTAATAAATTACATACTGTATTACAATATAATTCAGGGTTTAATAATGACAAAAAATGTCATTTTGAACCTCTGATATTAATCACATACATCTTCATACATCTCTATGTAATAATATACTAATATACTATAATAATGTAGAACACGGCTCGTCCCCTCCCTCACACCCCCTTCCGCCCTACCCGCTAGCACATGCACAACGCCCACACCCCCATCAGTTCGACGCCCGCCGACCATCCGGACGCCCCCGACTCCGTATTCACGTACTGGGCAGTCGTGGGGGGAATACGTAGGGTGAGCTCGGGGGGTGGGATATAGGTGCGTGGAGGACATGGGGATGAGGGGTGTGAAGCGGTCAGTAGTTGGCGGGATGTATCGTACTCTTCATTTATTAACTACAAAGGATTTTTTCACTTGTAATAAATCATATTCTTTCATGCACTGTCTACACCTCTTGTGTTTCTGATTATAAAGCTGTTAACATTTCTAATGCACCTTCTTGTAAGACATAACAACACCACGCTTAACAATAAATATCT
>NW_014578738.1:6025-8174 GCF_000485595.1 Priapulus caudatus
CCATGCTATCGCGACGTTTCGCTTGCCCCTCCGTTTCGTGGCGATTTCGAATCTAATGGTTTGCGAATTAAGAAACTGAACGGCCCGTGCCACTTGTGTTGCGCCCGCCACCGCCCGCCCGCCGCCGCGCCGCCGGCCTGCCCGCCGCCGCCGCCCGCCTGCCGCCTCGCCCGCTGATGTCGTGATTCCTCTGAGCTGATAGGCGATGCTGCGCGATGCTGAGATGCTCACGCGAATGCTGCCGTTTGTCGATTCATCATCTCTTCGCACGCACGCGCTCTCTCTCTCTTCATTCTCTTCTCAACTCTCTCATTCTCTCTCTCTCTCTCTCGCGCTCTCTCTCTCTCGCGCTCTCTCTCTCTCTTCTCTCTCGTCTTCTCTCTTTCTTCTTCTCGCTTCTTTCTCCTCTCCTCTCTTTCTCTTCTCTCTCATCGCTCTCTTCTCTCTCCTCTCTACTCTCTCCTCGGCGCCTCTCTCTCTCTCTTCTCTCTCCTCTCTCTCTCTTCTTCTTCCTCTCTCTCTCTCTCTTTCTCTCTCTCTCCTCTCTCTCGCTTCTCTCTCTCTCTTCTCACTCTCTCTTCGCCTCTCTCTTCTCTCTCTTCTCTCTTACTCTCTCATCTCTCTCTCGTCTCCTCTCTCTCTCTCGCCACGCAACGCCTCTCTCTCTCTCTCTCTCTCCTCTCTCTCGTCTCTCTCTCATCTCTCTCTCTCTCTCTCTCTCGCCCTCGCTCCCTCTCTTCTCTCTCTCCTCTCTCTCTCTCTCCTCTCTTCTCTCACTTCTCTCTCGTCTCTCTCTCTCCTCTCTTCTTCTTCCTCTCTCTCCGGCTACTCTTCTCTCTCTCTCTCTCTCTCTCACTCTCTTCTCCGCCCCAGCACGCTCTCTCTCTCTCTCTTCTTTCTCCTCTCTCGCTCTCTCTCTCTCTTCTCTCGGCTCTCTCTCTCTCTTTCTCGGCTCTTCTCTCTCTCTCTCGCTCTTCTCTCTCTCTCTCGCCGCTAATCTCCGTGATATTCTAGAAATGCAGAGTCTACAGATTCAATGCCGACCTCTTCCTGCACACGAAATACACCTGACTCTAGCGTACTGTGCTTTATATATATATATAAGTTTCTGTAGCGTGTCACATAATTCTCAGTCGCGTAATAATTCTCTACTTCCTTTCGCCTATTATTATTATTATTGCCGATTTGCAGGAAGTTATCGGCAATAATGGGCGAAAGGGAGTAGAGAAACATTAAGACTTTGGTAGTAAATACGTTTCGTGTTTATTTACCACATTTTTTTTTATTGAAACGTACCAAGTGCCTGTGTTGGGATGCATGTGATCAACAGCACATGTGATGAGCACTCGTGAAGTAAACATTATAATAGATACTTAATACGTTGAAAAAAAATGTAAGTACGCTTCATGTGACGTAATTAGCAATGGAATCACCCTAGCTATGAGACGACGTTCTATTTTAGGTTTTAGTGCATTTCACCTGATCTACATTTTTTGGCGTCATGCACATAATGCATATAACTTGTCTAACATTGTGAAAATGACTAAACTAAAAAACCAACTACTTTAACGAACTAATAAAAACAAAGATTATGGAGCCATTATCATAAAAATGGAATGGTTTCTCATTACGTTTTAATATGGCGCGATGGGATGTTCATAACTTGGGTAGTCAGTATAGAGACGCGAACATCGGAAAGCAGTAAACTGAATCAATACCCTTGCTCCTATTTTCCCTCCTCAAATCAGCAAGGCGGAATGCATGCTTGCAGACAACTAAGGGTAAATGTTCTATGAATTACAAATGCGTGGTGGAATTTATCTATTATAATTCAGGTCATCTAATAACGGAATCTTTAGTCTAGATCTAATTTACCTTCCCCTCTATTACCCTCACTCACTCACTCGCTCACTCGCTCTCTCGCTCTCTCGCTCTCTCGCTAACTCGCTCCCTCGCTAACTCGCTAACTCGCTAACTCGCTCCCTCGCTCCCTCGCTAACTCGCTCGCTCACTCACTCACTCACTCACTCACTCACTCACTCACTCACTCACTCACTCACTCACTCTCTCTCTCTCTCTCTCTCTCTCTCTCTCTCTCTCTCTCTCTCTCTCTTTCCTTCTTTCTTCCCCCAGATCGCTCTCACTCACT
>NW_014578738.1:9292-10717 GCF_000485595.1 Priapulus caudatus
TATATATTATATATAGTCTATATTATACATTCCTGCCACTACAAATCATCAACATCTACATGCCACTACATCTGATTGCCACAGCTATAACAGTGACACCTATATAACAGGACCGCTCTAAAGTGCCCGCTCGTGTATTCTTGTCCGAGCCGCCCATCGCAAGATCAGTCGTACCAAGGAGGCACCTATAATTACTGCTCGGCTTCTCCCTCTCCCGTATAGCGTTCCTGCTGCACCGCCCAGACGAGCCGCACTGACCACAGGTTTCCTCCAGTATAGGTGTTGCGGTTGCTACCGTACTCCGAAATCAATACAGCGAGATCAATACATTAACATATATTCGCGGACCGAGTTGAACAACCCTTTCATCCCTTCTCGGCCTCCTTCTTTCTAAGACTGCATGGAGCATCAGGCACGCGAGAGAGAACCTAGATTTTGTTCGCGCGCGAGCTTTTTGCCACACCGAGCTATTGTTACAGGGATCCGCACCACCACCTCCCTACCCGGACACCCTGAGAATTCCACCTCACACATACGACAACGCGAGCATATAATTATAGACGGGTACCACAGTCGCTTGTGTGCAGCGATATATCTCTCCGCTTCAGGCGTGACGGACCCGACTATACGTATAGTAATAATACTCTTCAGACGGCACTGGTACGCGCTTTGAGCGACAAGCCGACCAATCATTGGCGGCTGTACAGCGGAAACGCCGACCAAACACGTTTGCAGAGATGAGACACATATTGTACTGCGTGGCACACCGTCTCAACGACCCCGTATAACAAGAGACTATGACAGAAACCACTGACACAGACTCGAGTATGCTGACAGACGATTACGTTAATTTCATAATCAAATAATGAGTCATGTTTTATACTTTTAAGCGTTCACCACTGGTATGACAGCACATCGCTGTTCTATTTGAGAACAGCATGAACTGTATATAGCTTAGACTACAGATTATTCTAGGAACAGCGCAGATTTTTTCTATCTTTTGGTCCCAGGGGAACTATTTACGATTGCAATATTATTTCAGCGAGATATTTTAAATAATAAATAAGGTTTCTGCCCTAGACTAGTACACAGGCACTTGAAACGTCTCAATTAAAAAAAAAGAAGGTAACTAACCACGAAATGTATTTACTACCAAAGTCTTAATGTTTGTCTACTCTATTTCGCCTATTATTGCCGATAATTACCCGTAAATGCCGGTCAAATGCTCATCTGCAACACACAAGTACATCGCACGCCCGCCCTGTGCACAAACAACATGAATAAGAGAACGGTATTTACGGGTAATTATCGGTAATAATGGCTAACGGTCCATTAGGAGTGTTCCCAACTTTGATATCATTAATGATTAATGATTAATGATTGATAATCCTAACCCTAACCCTAACCCTAAATGACATTAAACCA
>NW_014578738.1:10742-13385 GCF_000485595.1 Priapulus caudatus
AACAAACCGAATTTGTTATAAAGTAGGTTGGTGATATTTTTTAACTCGGCGTGCAGGCATTAATAGGTTGAGTAGAGCCATGGAAACTGGCCACGGCACTGTGGAACGTCTCAAGTAAAAAAAAAGAATGTAAAAACAATGTATTTACTACCAAAAGTTCCTTAATGTTTCTCTAGCTCTATTTCGCCTATTATTACGGGTGATACTCCATTAGAGTGTTCCCAACTCAATGGTCATCAATAACATAATAATATATATGATATATAGCGGGCCCGTAGCCAGCTTTCTAATTGGGGGGGGTTCGCTTTTTTCAATGTGTGCGAATGTTGCTCGGGCAGGGGCGTGGGTACAGGAGTTTGTACGCAGGGGGGGGTCCTACCGTAACTGCCAAAGTTGCGGAGCAGCGCGGAAGGGGTGGGGTCTGGGCAAAATTTTTTAAAATTAGACCCCCTCAGATGCGTTTTCTGGCGCGAGCAAGGGGGGTCGCGGCACTCCCTGGACACGCCCTGCTCGCCGAGCGACGCAGGCGAGGACCAAAGCGACCGAGGCGGGGGGAGGGTGTGGGAGGGGCGGTGTTTCAACTGTGTCACCCTCCCACATAATTCAATTATACACTAAAATGGAGGCGACCTGAGGTGAAATTCTTGGCATAAATTTTTCAAAATTATTATTTTTTTGCTTGGTGGGGTGGGGGGGGGGGACGGGCTACGGGGGGGGGTTCGTTCGAACCCCCCCGACCCCCCCTGGCTACGGCCTGTATAAATATATATTGAATATATATCATGATATATATTAGTATATATATTGGTCATGGTGCATATATTAGTGTTGATATATATATATATATATATATATATTATATATATATGTTATTATGACCATTGAGTTGGGAACACTCCTAATGGAGTATCACCCGTAATAATAGGCGAAATAGAGTAGAGAAACATTAAGACTTTGGTAGTAAATACATTTCGTGGTTACATTTGTTTTTTTATTGAGACGTTCCAAGTGCCTGTGGCCCAGTATACATGGCCCTACTCAACCTAATTATGCTGCGCGAGAATTAAAAAAATATCACACAACCATAACTTATAACAACTGAACATGCGTGCTCATTGGTGATACAGCCTCCACACATAATGATAATACGTAGGCAGGCACTCTCACCCAAAAAGCAGTACAGACATTTTCCCACAACATATGTTAAAATGAGTGTTAAAAATATAATATTAGTATTAGTTAGTCGTAATTTTTTTCAGCACACGTGTACGTAGCTTATATGTACGCAATTGCAAACAATTCTCATACATCCGCGCGCCACATGACTGCACAAAAGCACTGCCGCAGACCGTCATAGGAGGGGAGGGGGGTGCCTGCGAGTTTGGCTCCTTGCCAACATTGATGGAAAATTCCACCGTTACTAGTGCTAGTAAGGTATTGATCTCTGTCTGAAGCCGCGCACTTGCGCGCACGTGAGAGTTGTCAAAACAAAAACAAACGAGAGGCACATACTTATGATTACAGTACATTTCCGATGACGTCGGCGTTTCACAGAGAAATATTTCATTTAACGAACAAAATTTTGGACGCGCGCCAACTCGTTTAGCCAAGAGACGAACAATGAAAATCACAATGTTCGGCCACTCGCCGCGTTCTAATAGTTGTTGTGTGAGCACATCTAACAGTGATACTAGCAGGAATTTATAAACAGTGTCTGTATACTTACTGTTAGTGACGATAGATCCGATAGACCGGTCTCAGTTCTTCTCAACCCATCCACTCTGGGCAGTTGCAATTCCGGTGTCGACACATCTGTCCGCCTAAGTTCGTCGATTGTAGGTAGGGCTAAACTGAAACTTTCCCTCAAGCTGTCCCTGTTTTCCTTCTCACTGCGTCCTGTTGACATAGTTATGGATGTAAGCCGTTACTACCTGACGAGGCTGACGTAATATCAACTGGAATCTTCAAATACTAAGCGTACGTTATTGCGCACAACGTGTCTGAACTGTTTACATGCAACGTCACGACGGGGGCCGTTAGGGATTTTGGTACACTACACCGTTTCATATATATTTAAGCTGCAGAGTCAGTATTTATCGAGCAAAACACGGGTGATGCATTAACACGGTGAATAAAACCTGCATATCACAGAAGTATTGCCATACCTGTGTTGTAGGAAGAAAACTCGCCGAGTGACCTCAGAAACTGTAATTAAGCGGTGCTCAAGGGTCTTTCCGACCCCCGTTCAGGCGTTCACACATATCCATATGACCACACAAAAGCGTTCTATATTGGAGAAGTGGCGGGAAAAAATCAATACCGTGGATATTACGCGAATGTTAGTGATCTTTTACAATATAAAATCATTTGGAGCTTAGGGTCACATTTGCTGATATTGCAATCACAATATCTGCGTAGTAAGTGTGTCGTACATTAATTATGCTTGTAGTACTGACAGTACAACCGTTCATAATGTCAAGAGCTAATAAATACATTTGCTTTAGCTCTTGATAATATTATCAGGAGCCAATAAAACCTACCTCTTATTATTAGCGCTTGATAATATTTATATTATGCATGTGTCATTATTAATCCGCGAATGGAATATAGTCATGAAAATGGTATATATATATATATATATAT
>NW_014578738.1:13634-15404 GCF_000485595.1 Priapulus caudatus
ATATTTAATTAGTTATCTATTTAGTTGCATATGTGTGTGCGCGCGAGAGCGTGTCTGTGTGTGTGTGTGTGTGTGTGTGTGACTGTTTGTGCGTGTGTGCGTGTGCGTGTGTGTAACCGTCGATCCGCGACTCTAGTTTCATGCTAACCGGAGGAAGCAAAAAATTACTCTGGACACGCTGCTAGTAGCTAGGGGTTCCCTTACACGCACCTGAGCGCAATGAAATGGAAAATTAGCTGCATGGCGACTTTGTGTGAATCGAATAACTGGGACGAGCTCGTTAAAACGCACCTGCACCATACATACGATGGTGATACCATGATAATTATGCATTATAACGTGTTATTTCCTACATTTGTGCCGTTGTACATTGTTATGCTACTAATTATGCACAAATAAACATTTTTTAAATTTGAATTGACTACGGGAATCGGGATAAAAGTTTATCACGATAGACATAAATGAACTGGTGGTGGTGAAAATAATTAAATGTTTTGCCAAAATTTATAAACCGTTAGCCGAGAATAATGTAGGAAATATAGTGAATAGGAGAATATAATAGAAATATAGTTAACAGGAGAATATAATTGAAATATAAGATAATATAAGATAATATAGTCAAACGGAGAATAATATAAGAGATAATAGAGAAATATAGTCAATAGGAGAATATAATAGAAATATAAGACAATACAAGATAATATATAAGACAATATATAAGATAATATAATCAACAGGAGAATATAATCGAAACATAATATAATATAAGATAACATATAAGATGATATAATAGAAATATAATCAATTGGAAATTTGGAATAAATGCATGAGAAGTACTACGCCCTTTCGCAATACTAATATAAGGGGTGGATGAACCGCGTAGTGAACGCTTCAAGGATGACAGACGATGGGAGCAAATTAAGTTTCCAATATAGGCTGGGCTTCCTGGTGTCCAGACAGATATATTATACCATGCAGAGGACAAATAGGTTTCGAGTGAGAAGTTAGAAGTCTTGCCCATGATAGGCTGTCTAGACATATAGCTAACATGTTAAATTGGAAAATTGGAACATGGGTTATGAAACCACTACTACTAGAATTCTTGATTTCATATTCATGTTTTACCAGTACGCATATATATATATATATACATATATACATATACATATATATAATTTCTGTTCGTTACTTCTAGTCAACTGTGTGTTCCGTGTGAAAGAGTGTAAAAGGATCAACACGAGCATTCACGAGAGAAAACACAAAAAGCCATCGAGTTTTAATAGTGTGTACATGATTATTATATTGAATAGAAGAAACGCTTGACACACTTAAGAGGTTGGTAAACATGGTGAATTTATATTTCTACTTGAAGTCCTACGACACACACATAATAGTACTAATGGGATGCTATAAAACAAGTATGGCAGTTTTGCATAAACCTTCATATATTATGGACAATATAATCGCAATCGGCTGAAACTTCGTCCTGGCAGCCGAGCAGAACAAATATGCTCGCTCACTATAATCTAGAAGTGTACAAACTATGTCTCGTCGAAGACCGGGGCAGACGAGAATGCCGTACAAAGCACAGACTGAATTGTCAACAAACCATCGTGCATAAGAGAGAAAGAGAAGAAAGAAAGAGAGAGAAAGAGAGACAGTGAGGCAAAGAGAGAGAGAGAGAGAGAGAGAGAGAGAGAGAGAGAGAGAGAGAGAGAGAGAGAGAGAGAGAGAGAGAGAGAGAGAGAGAGAGAGAGAGAGAGAGAGAGA
>NW_014578738.1:16133-21826 GCF_000485595.1 Priapulus caudatus
ACACACGACACACACGACACACACACACACACACACACACACACACACACACACACACACACACACACATACACACACACGCACTCACACACGCACGCACGCGCACGCACGCACGCACGCACGCACGCACACACACACACACACGCACGGCTAGAGCTGCAGCCCAATCACTTCCGGGACTTTCAGAGTAGCTGGTCTGACCATAGCGAGTGGATCACGAGTGGATCACGGAGTGAATCGACCACGTAGCCTAACCTGCCACTACTGTGAAACTCAGTCTGTAACTGTTGTGACTCTCACATCCTGCCACCACTGTGAGTGTCACACCCTGCCACTGTTGTGAGTGTCACACCCTGCCACTACTGTGAGTGTCACACCCTTCCACCACTGTGAGTGTCACACCCTGCCACTACTGTGAGTGTCACACCCTGCCACTGTTTTGAATGTCACACCCTGCCACTGTTGCGAGTGTCACACCCTGCCACTACTGTGACTCTCACACCCTGCCACTACTGTGAGTGTCACATCCTGCCACCACTGTGAGTGTCACACCCTGCCACTGTGTGAGTGTCACACCCTGCCACTGTGTGAGTGTCACACCCTGCCACTACTGTGAGTGTCACGCCCTGTCACTGTTGTGAAACCCAGATCGATTGTTTATTAGCTTCACGCCTTGTTTGTTACCATGTACGTTAGAGTGACGATTGACAAGCTTCCACCAGATATAGGACCTACTACAACTCACCAGCATCGCCGCTTAAGCTACCGACGCAATAAACAAGACCCTTTCGTCACACATAGCAGGTTTCTCAGCGCGGGAATGACCGCACTCGTCAATACGTGATAGGGTCGGTGCATACGTCGCCACGCTGGATGGGGGTGTCTCTGTCTACACTCAGGCGCGCACCCCCCACACGCACGCACACTCTGACTACAGCGACAGACCGGGGGGCTCCGGGAAGAATCGAGAGGAGGAGGAAAAATCAAGCCAAGAAAACGATTTTACACGTCGACGTAAAAAAAGCGCCCGCAGGCGCCTGCAACGCGAGCCATCTCATAGCTGATCGATTCTATATGCACCTGGTAGCTCTACCGGTGTAGCTACTTCGTTGCCGCTACAGTAGCAGTTCATGTAGCGGCAGCGAAAGGGCTACACCGGTAGAGTTATATACGTGTGACTCTACTGGTGTAGCCCTTCGCTCCCGCTAAAGCTATATACGTGTGGCCGCTATCGGAGCAGCCATCGTCTCGACTTACACACGACAACTATGAGAAATCCAAGCACCGTGCGACCTTCGCTTTACAGCGTATATATAGGAAGGAGTTCCACGCGTCCAGCAGAAATGCGAATCGCCGAAAAAGATGCGAAACCTGCGAAAACACGTTGACACGTTACCAAGCGCTTACGCTGAAGAGTGTGAAGGGTGCATCGGACCACGAAAAATCTTCAATAGGGAAGAAAAAAACACCGAGTAAAGTTTGTTGTGTCATCATTATGGCGAGTAATGTCGCTCCATCAAGAAGCTAATTGGAGCCAAACGTTGCAGCAGTTGGTTGATTAAAAGGAAACGCGGAAAAGAAGCTGGCGTTGAGAAAAATCGCCATAGAACTGACCGCAAGCCAGCCAGCCATGCACAGGGGGGGGGGAGAGGGGGAGGGGGATCCAGCAACTGCAGCAAACGATGCACAACCACACGACAGACGATACCGACTAAAAGACACAATCAGGAGAGCTGTGTTAGTGTAGGAAGCATCCTATCTACTATACACCACAGCCACCAGGAGTGAATCCTCACCGCAATGAAAAGACACCACTCAAGCTGCTTACAGCTGCAAAAAAATAACCCGGAATTCCTCCTTAAAACTACGGTCGGCGATTCTAACCCTCCTTCCCCTCCCCCCGTTACACCACCCACCCCAACCACAAATTCCTGGATTCGCCCCCCCCCCAACCCCCCGATGCATGGAGATACGGCAGCAGGAACATCTAACTTCATGTGTCATGGATAGCACACGTTCAGCTGAACATTAACTTATTGCTTCAAATAACCCCACGTCTCGAAGTGACGCGTCACCCGAAACGGACCACTAAGAAAACGAGAGAACGCGTATGAAACTCGTCAGGCCACTGGTACAACACCGACCCTGCTCGCTAGCTCCTCAAAACACCAGTGTACGGTCAGAGACACGCGCGGCTGTAAGAGCTCCGCCATCTTAAACGGAAGTATGACGTCATTTGCTTTTCTTCGTGCAGACTATATCCGGCAGCAACTAGAACTTGTATTATATAGAGGGCGCGTTTTATGTAAATAATATTGATGCTCGTTTGTTTAAAAAAGGATGAAGACTTGAGCGGGACGGCACGTGATGTCACTTCCGGAACAAAATGGCCGCGGCACCGGATCGCTACTGTGCGCGCATCACCAACGACGTCACGAGGATGCAAAAAACCTCGCAACACCGGCGCCCCCTGGCGTGCATAAGATCTGGGAAACCTTGCACGTTGTAGACGCGATGCTGTGAACATCTCCACGAATAGAACAGCTGCAGGGTTTCACCGTCAACAGACAGACCATCCAGAACGCCTTACGCCTTATTTCCCCGCGCCAGACCACGCACGCGCGACGCAGACGAGACCAACGTCCGATCAAACTACGGTCACGCTGCTGCTGCCCGTGGAAGAAATCCCGTCGCGATTTCGGTGACCGCTGGTCGGAATTGCTCACGGGGGAATTCCCAATTCGCAATTTCGACAACGGCTGGTTGGAATCCACCACGCGGTGGGACTTCACACGGGGATCCTACCATCGTCGCCATCGGGGATGGGACGTCAGCGGAACACTCACGAAGCAGACACTGGATTCAATTTAATCAGGAGTGAATAATAATTGACTATTAATATTATCTATTATTATAGATGGATATAATCGATTATTATCTGTTATTATAGATGGATATAATCGATTATTATCTGTTATTATAGATGGATATAATCGATTATTATCTGTTATTATAGATGGATATAATCGATTATTATCTGTTATTATAGATGGATATAATCGATTATTATCTGTTATTATAGATGGATATAATCGATTATTATTTGTTATTATAGATGGATTTAATATTATTATCTATTATTATTCACTCCTGATTTTATGACATATCGAAGCACATGTCGCAGTAGCCATCGCGTGAAATCTGCGGCGACGACCACTTAACGAATTACGCGGAACAAATACAAGGCCTCCCCTCTTACGAACGCTAACTGTACTAACTCAACCGCAGGACAAGCACGGCAACACCCTAATAAGAATATCACAAGCATCGATTAAAATCTCTCGCAACGACTCCCGTTAAAAAAAGGTCAAAATTTCTCTCACGAATCCTAATAAGTCTTATAGCTGTTATCGATCGGCACTTACAGTGTAATTTTGACCGCAACGGGGTAAAATAATCGCGGTATTTTAAACGGATTATACTGAGAAAAAAAACGTGTAGAAACTTTGCGTTTTCACTACTTCTAGCAATTGCTGGGTTTCTAAGGCAGAATCTGTAAATGGCGACTGTTAATCTTGGAAATGAAAGCTATACGACAATCGTGATGCAGCTCTACAAGCCAGCAGCAATCATCACACAGACCTGTCCTTGGCGAGTAGGAATGCGTCATCATGTCGCAGATATTGCTATTCTTATCTGCATGTAGGAATGTACTGCACAGCTATATTGCAGTATCTGCATGTAGGAATGTACTGCACAGCTATATTGCAGTATCTGCATGTAGGAATGTACTGCACAGCTATATTGCGTGCATATCTCATAAGGAATTACTGCACAGCTATACCTTGCAGTCCCGTGTAAACAGGAACGTACTCTGCTGTTTATTACTCTAGCTGGTTGATCATAGTTGGAATATATAAACATCTTACTCAGCGGTAATTGATTAGTGGAAAATCAACACCTACCTACTGTCACTTGAATATTTGGAATATATCAATCATCTAACTACAGCCTGTCTTGATAGTTGGAATATTCAACATCTACTCAGGTTGTCCTGATATTGAAATATATTAGAAACATACTAGCTGGTCTTGAAGTTTGGAATATAAATCAAACACTTACCAGCTGGTCTAGATAGTTGAAATACAACATCTACTCAGCGATTGGGATCATAGTTTGAATATAAATCACACCTACTAGCTGGTCTGTGATAGTTGAATATACAACATCTACTCAGCGTCTTGAATAAGTTTGGCATAGTATCAACAAAATCACTCAGCTGATTTGATAGTGAGAACTATATCAACATCTACTACCTCTGATAGTTGGAATAATATCAAATCTACCAGCTGTCTTGATTATTTGGAATAAGTGTATCACATCACTCCAGCTGATCTTGATAGTTGGAATAATTCAACATCTACCTAGCTGGTCTTGATAGTGATATATCAACAACCTACCTAGCTGGTCTTGATATTTGGAATTATATCAACATCTACCAGCTGTCTTATATGAATTGGAATATTCAACACTACTCAGCTATCTTGAATAGATTTGGAATATATCAACATCTACCTACTGTCTTGATAGTTGGAATATATCAACACCTACCTATATGATCTTGATAATTGGCATGTAACAACACTACATCACTGTCTTGATAGTGGAAGTATTCACATCTACCTAGGTGATGTGATAGTTGAATATATCAACACCTACTCAGCCTGTCTGATAGATTGAATGTATAAATCTACCATAGGTGATTGATAGTTGGAATGTATCAACATCTACTCCAGAACTGTCCTTTATGAGTCACAAAGTAACCACGTTCAGGCTAAGTCGTGTCTAATGTGTAAATGCCGCAGGAGTCATGCGATCGTGACAGCAAGTGAATCCCTGGAATTTGCATGACCACGGCCGAGTGTAACCACGGGGGCGGGGCGCTAGTAATAAAACAGCTACTGCAAAGACAAACTAAAAACCATGATCAAACTCACACAGAACAAAAAACGAACCACTTAACAAACATTGCCTGACAGTGGCAACGCGAGACGCGCGAGTCTGCAAAACGCTGCACAAGCAGATGAGGCGCTCAACTTTTTGAGTACTACGATAATTTAAATTACACAAAATCGTAAATTTTCCTCTTAGAGGAAAACGAGCACAAACCGCTAGAAAATCGCTGTGCGTCCACCTAAATGACAAAGCTACCTCTACAACTAAGCAAATCCTACCAACGTTATATATATGCTTGCTCCTCAGCAGAGACGGCGGCGACAAAGCAACACGTAAAACTCCGTCTCGACGAAACTTCAAGATTCCTATAATTTCCAGCCTTCTCGGCAGTATCGACAACCAACAAGAACACTAGAATCTCTATAACGCAGAGCCAGTTCAGGGGTGGGCGGTCGACAGTCTACATAAGCGCCTTGTAAACCTGCTTCGACCTATTCGCATGAAGAGTTCTCCTAGGACAGCTCAACAAGCAGAGCTAAGAAGAAACTTCTTCACACCGCAATGCATCTTATCAAAAGTAGTTCCGTGTTTCATGACTACTTTGATCTAGGGCCTATTACTACTGTTAACCGCTACTAACTCTCGCTTGTGTCCCATCTAGAAATGTTGGCATAGCATAAAGATAGAATCACTCAGGAGGGAGATTCGACACGCAGTCCACTGCCCCCAAGGACCCC
>NW_014578738.1:21836-22195 GCF_000485595.1 Priapulus caudatus
TGCACAGCTATATTGCAGTATCTGCATGTAGGAATGTACTGCACAGCTATATTGCAGTATCTGCATGTAGGAATGTACTGCACAGCTATATTGCAGTATCTGCATGTAGGAATGTACTGCACAGCTATATTGCAGTTCCCGGTGTACAGGAACGTACTCTGCTGCTTATTACCTAGCTGGTGATCATAGTTGGAATATATCAACATCTACTCAGCTGGTGATCATAGTTGGAATATATCAACATCTACTCAGCTGGTCTTGATAGTTGGAATATATCAACATCTACTCAGCTGGTCTTGATAGTTGGAATATATCAACATCTACTCAGCTGGTCTTGATAGTTGGAATATATCAACATC
>NW_014578738.1:22536-27044 GCF_000485595.1 Priapulus caudatus
TCTCTCTCTCTCTCTCTCTCTCTCTCTGTCTGTCTCTCCATCTTCCTCTCGCTCTATCTTTCTTTCTCTCTCTCCGTCTTCCTCTCAGCTGCTCGATCTTGGGCCGTTCCTCCGTCTTCTTCCTCACAGCCGACAGCAGGGAAGCTCCCTTCCTCGCGACGCAACACTCCCGCTGCCGGCACCACCTTCCTTTGGCATCGTTCCTTCTCCACCTTCTCCACCTTCCTTCTCCACCTTCCTTCTGCATCGTCTTTCGTATGCATTCTCAGGGGTAAGCGTGAGAGAGGGGTCGCCGCGGCGACGCCACCGCCCCCACTCGCTCGTGCAACGCCACCGTGCTAGCGGCGTGGTCCGACCGTCCGTCTGTCCGGTGTCTCTCGTATCTCTCCTCCTGCCCGCCGCCGCCAGCGCCGCGTTTATCCGATGCCGGGCAACACCGACGCCAGTATAATGATGAGGATTGCGATCAACACAGCCACACACACTATGATGAAGATCTTCTTCTACAAGAACGTGAGAAACGAAACGAAAAAACAAAATATCGCAACTGAAAACGAAAAGGGAACGAAAGCGCGCGGCGGCGCGCCTCCGCGAGCCAGACTGATCGCCGTGGCGACCGATGGAAGACCGTAGCAACCGCCGGCGTCTCACCACGAGTCACGCCACCAGGTGGCAGCCCGGGTCGCTGACCGACGAGAGCGAATGGCCGAGGTTCGTTCGACGGCACTTCGAAGTGGCGGCCCCCCGACGGCGATCGAACCCGGCTCGCGGGGGCGAACGGAAACCGCGCACGATCCCCCCCACGCATCGACATGCAGTGCGAACCATAGTCTGATGTGAGGTGAGCGTGGCGGCTCATGCGGTGCACGGCCAGACGTCTACGGCTCAAATAATACGGAAAAAATTATCGAGGCACGATCATGTCGTCTCTCGCACTACTACTTACTCGAAGAATTAAAATGAAAGAACAACCACTTATAAAAAATCGCATTCAAAACTGAATATAATGACTGCCATTCATTCAAAGCAATATATATATATATATATATATATAACTGTGAATAACAATACCTAGTCCTACTAATGGATATTTATATGCATAAGAGAAAACAGTGTAATATTCTGTATTTACAAAATCAAACCTACCAGAATTTTTCATCAAACTAGTCGGAACGTAACTTCAACAAACACAACGAATCCCGTCCAATGCAAACATAAACGAAAAAAAGTAAACACCTATATACAAATCTACAGTTACGTTAGACTGAAGATCCAGCATATTTAAAACCTGCATGGTGGGCAGGACTAAGGCAGGTATTGTACCTATAGACTAGAAGTGAACGAAACTCACACATCATAACAACTATTTTAAAAAAACCATCATAATAACAATTCATACCTTGAAAAAAACACACTCTATTACACGCTGTGCATCACTTTAATCGCGGGATGCCGTTTCCATGGCGACAACAGCAATAAATAACATGCGTGCGTCTGCGACAGCACCGGTGCTGTCGTGGCGCCGACAGATGACTCATTGCTGCCGGTGCCTCCCTCTATGTGCCGAAATTGTGAACACACCGCAGCGCCCCCTGCACTCTGTGACGCGTCACTCGCACGTGCTTCCCAGCTCGCCAGCAGGTGGCGCTCGAAGCTGCACGCCATCTGGTGGCGTGGAACTCTTGCATCAGCACTGTGACATCGTTTCTGCATCAGAGATCTGACCGATATTAGCTTCACCATCGTCTATAATTCTCGCAGCCCAGGTTGTCTTGTCCCACCTTTTTCCTCCCTCCTAACCTTCCTACTTTCCCCTACCCCAACTTCTTTTTGTCTGCCCACCTTCTTTCACCTACCCCACATTCTCCCTGCTAATTCTCCTTCACGATCCTTCCTGTCCCCTATCCAACATTCTTTTCCTGTACTACTTTCACTTTCCTGGCCCACTTTCTCCTTCCCACCCCGCCTTCTCCGTCCCACCCAACCTTCTCTCCCCTACCACACCTTCTCTCTTCTTACACAGCCACCACCTTGGCACCACCTCCCACGTCTAGAGCGATGCACAGGAGAGTGTGGGGGAAGCAAACCCGGTCACCATCCCACGAAGCCGCGCACCCCTCCCTAAGCTACCCCGCCGCCTCTCCACGGAACCAAGATTTAAAAAAAGTACAACAACAAACAAACAAACAAACAAACAAACAAGCTCCCGAACAACTGCTGCCAAGAAACGATGCGTGCGTCCTCGCCATCTGCGCCGCCGCCGCCGCGCTCACCGACAGCTCCCCTAGCGGCTCGACAGCGCCCCCTAGAGGCTCGACAGCGCCCCCTAGCGGCTCGACAGCGCCCCCTGTCGGCTCGACAGCGCCCCTGGCGGCTCGACGCGTCGCCCGTCGCGGCGCGAGCGCGGGCGAGAGCGGGTGTGTTCCGCCGCGGTGCAAAAATCCGTAAGAAGCGTTCCGGCCGTTGTCGCGTCGGTGTTAGTGTTGGTGCGCGTGTGCCACGGCCGCGGCCTCGGCGGCGTCGGTGCGCCATCTTGCTTCAGCAGACGCTTAGCCGAAGATCCCGCCGAACGTCGCCGCGATCACAAATGCCAGGATGCAAAGACATATAATGATCATGATTTTCTTCTGCAGAGAGAGAGAGAGAGAGAGAGAGAAAGAGCATGGGTTTAAATTCAGCAAACGATTCCACACACGGTAACAATTAGTAACGAAAGTAAGTTAGTGATTGTCAAACGATAATCATGTTAGTAGAAATTCTGTATGGAGTTGCTGAATAAAATATATGGAATTATACAGTACGACATTTAAATATAAATATTCGTTTATGTGAATATAAATCTACTATACGGACAGTAATTAATTTGATTAAACTAATTAATTACCGAATTAAGTTGGTTTGTGGTGCATGTATACGTACAGTGGGGCATCCATCATCAAACAATAATGGGGGGCCTCATGCATAACTGTGAATTTTTGCGAATGAAACAGATACATCTATAAGCAAACGGAATATCCATGCACCTACATGCCACACATCCACTCACAGTATCGCTGACGGTACCCACTACATATTCACCCAATATATTCAACTTCCCATGATGGTAAGGGATACGGAAACATTGTTTTTGGGAGCAAATGTTTTTTCGATGATTACAATGATACATAATAGAATATATCCATTTTCGACTCTGGATGTCTTAGAAAGGGACAAGAATTTGTGGGGGGCATAGCAGAACCACACACGTACAGTTGAACACCACGGATCACTCGCATACGCGTAACGAAGACGGAACTTGGATCTTCAATCTTCTGCTATTCCTGATTCGTTGAATGTTCTGTCACGTCGTTGTTCAGCACACGTGCAGGCAGATGGAGAAATGCCCACCTCTTAGTGTCAGATATCGGAAGGTCGGCCATTTTCAGTGTTTTGTAGAGCAGAAGTCACATGGATGACGTCATGTTCCTCACAGACGCATCGCACCCACGCAATCATGTCGCGAGGAGACATCTACTCAGCTGGTCTTGATAGTTGGAATATATCAACATCTACTCAGCTGGTCTTGATAGTTGGAATGTATCAACATCTACCTAGGTGATGTTGATAGTTGGAATGTATCAACATCTACTCAGCTGGTCTTTAATGAGTCTAAAAGTAACCACGTGCAGCTAGTCGTGTCTAAGGTGTAATGCCCAGGATGCATGCGATCGTGGACACAATGAATCCCTGTAAGATTTGCATGACCACGCCGAGTGTGAACACGCTAGTAATAAACGCACGCAAAGACAACCTAAAACCATGGATGCAAACTCACACAGAACAAAAAACACAACTTACAAACACCTCGACAGTGCAACGCGAGAACGCGCCGAGCTGCACACGGCTGCCACCAGAGGGCAGTGATGAGGCGGCTCACTTTTGAGTACTACGGATAATTTTAAATTACCAGCAAAAATCGTAAATTTTCCTCTTAGAGGAAACGAGGCCACAAACCGCTAGAAAATCGTCTGTGCCGTCACCTAATGACCAGCTACCCTACAACTAAGCGAAATTCCTACCCACTGTTATATATATGCTTGCTCGCTCAGCAGACGAGCCGAGTGAAAGCAACACGTAGAAACCCGTCTGAGAAATTCAGAGATTCCTATAATTTCACAGCTTCTCGGCGTATCGCCCAACCAACAGAACACTAGATCTCTATAGGAGATCCTAGTTCAGGGGGGGTGGGGCGTGAGCACGTCTACATATAGCGCCTTGTAACTGCTTCGACTATTGCAGGTAAGAGTCCTCTAGTGACAGCTCAACAAGCAGAGCTGAAGAAGAAGCTTCTTTCACACTGCAATGCATCTTAGTCAAAAGTAGTTCCGTGTTTTCTACTACTACGGCTAGGGGCCTATTACTACTGCTACCGCTACTACTACTCGCTTGTCCCATCTAGAAATGTTGCAAGGCATAAAGAATAGAATCATCAGAGAGGGGATTCGACAACCAGTCCTAACTTGCCCCCA